>NC_050466.1:75362464-75508182 GCF_903995425.1 Onychomys torridus
TGTCTGCCAAGATAATTTGAACCGATGGATATTCTTTTTCCTTTTGATTTATTTCATATTAATTTAGCAAAGTATTCTGATTCATTCTGTCATCTTAGTTTGCTCTTTACAAAAATGGCATGATGGCGAAAATGTAAAGGGTTGATCACCACTATTAATGTGCATTTTAGATATTGGTTACTTTACAATATAATACTACCTTACAGAAGTCACTAACAACAGTGTAAGACAGAATTTGAAACACACTATCTATAGTTATATTTTCTCTTCTATTCTCAAGGAGCTCCTAAAACAACCACATATGTTAGCAAGATTCTGTGTTGTCTAGTACAGTAGGCACTAGCCACATGTGCCTAATTTAACTTCAGTTAACTAGAATATTTAATCACTTCTTCATTGATGCTGGCCACATGTCAAATGCTTAATGGCCAGTGGCTACCACACTGTACAACACAGATATCAAAAATTGTCAATATTGAAGAAAATATCAGAAGTCACTGATTCTCAGTATATTATCCATTTAAATTTGTTTCATATATCAAAGTAAAATTAGGAAAGAATAGGATCTCTGGCAAGTTGAACCTGAATATTTTTTAAATTAAAGAAAAAACAATTATTTTCTAATGGTTTACATAGCCTGACAAGCTCTGAAATTGTGCACTTGCCTCAATATATATGCTGTGCACTCACCAGATTTGATATATTGAACTAATAAGACCCAAACATATCTGCTAAGTTTAAGGGACTATATAGATCAACAATTAGACCAATAAGAACATAATTAATAAACCATATTCATATAAAATAGCTTAAGGACCAAGATTTTCTTTTGCCACATTGGTATTTTTCTTCTTCTTCTTTTTTTTTTTTTGAGCTGGGGATCGAACCCAGGGCCTTGCTCTTGGTAGGCAAGCGCTCTACCACTGAGCTAAATCTCCAACCCACACATTGGTTTCTTTTTTAATACCTTTCATTCTTTAAGACATGCCTTCTGAGCTCCTACCATAAATCTTAGCACTCACCTAGCCACTCTGGTCTTCCAGAAACCAAAGATCCTAGACTTTAAATTCCTCCCCACTACCCATACCAACAATAATGATTGCTTCTTAAATTTCTATTGTATGCTACAAAGACATGGAATGTAATGATGAAAATTTTACTGTGTTTCAATTAACAAATGGATAAGTCCTATAGATCTAATATAGAACAGAGCCCACATAGAATATTATATTGCATATTTAACAAATTGCTAAGGGGTGTCATTAATTTTTGATGACATATTTCTTTATGAAATTAATATTTCAGCAATCTTTGCTCTAAGCACTTTGTCAATAATCTGTGAAATTGTTACCAGAATAACATTTGTGTTTCTTACTATAAGGAACCTACCAGCAACTAAGAAACTTTACTGTTCTCTGGAATGAATTTTCTGAGAGAAAAAACTTAATATTACATCTACAAAAATCATCTTTATGAGAATGGATTTTTATATTATGTAGTAATTTATATTTAAAACATCAAGTATTAAAATCTACATGACAATTTTAAGGAACAGTATATAATATAGGATAACATTTAAAGTAATCAAAATGATTCAAAATATTTTAGGATTTTTTTTTGTAAAATTCTAATATCAGAATTTGTAGTTTTTCATATTCTGCTTAAAATTAGCTTTGTCTCTTCAGTGGTCAATTACTGAGAAGTTCACTATAAGAAGAACCATGCGTTCTAATTCTTATTTTTATCTTATTTTTGAGTAACATTTTATTATTTTCTAAAATACTGAATATATTAATAAATTCAGATACATGAGTTTTTATTAACATGGATTGATATATGGGGTTAATTTATTTAGATAGTAGGTGTGTGTAGATAAGAAAGTATGGAGAATTGGGCTTGTCAGTGTATCAGGTATTTCAGGACACCTACACTTAAATATCCTTGATGTACTGGTTATTTTTCTCATTGCTGCAACCAAATACCTTAAGAAGCAACTTAAGGTTTATTTTGACACATACAGGTCCATGAGGAAACAGAGGGAAAAGGCAGAAAACTGAGTCAGGCTATAATTCTTAGGCCCGCAACAATTTACTTTTTTACAAAGCCACGCCTTGTAATGGTCCTTGTATAATGCCTTGTACTAGCACCCACGTGATTAAACACATGACTCTGTTAAGACATTTCACATTCAAACCACAGGCAGCACTTGATACTTCTGAGAATAGTACTCATTGTCCCTTCAAAGGGGCATCATAAGATGTGAAAGCTTTTATAGTAAATGATCTTATGCTGTTGTTTCTCCTTTTCTTGTTTCTGAGAAAAAAATCTTATGTACCCCAAGATGACCTATGGGGATTGGAAGCCAAACATTATGGCTTGAATGTGAAATAGTTCCCCATAAGCTTGTGTGTTTCAATATGGGGTCCTCTGCAGCAGGCACTGTTTGGAAAGGTTAGGGAACCTTTGAGACCTGGAAATTTGCTGAAGGAAGAACATCACTGGGAGTGAGTTTGTGGCTCTATAACCTTGCCCCACTTCTCGTTCCCTCTCTGCATCTGCATTGGGGATCTACTATAAATAACTTCATGTTCCATGCCTTCACACTGTGCTGATCCCTCTGGAAGTATAAACCCAAACAAGCACGTTCTCCTTTAAGTTGCTTTGGCAAGAGTATTTTGCCATATCAGTAGAAGAGGACCTAAGCCACAAGCCAACAAGAAGTCCTACCGATGTCCATAGCTTCTATAGATAGAGATTCTGAGAGGATTATCAACCTATATATAGTCAGTACTTACTGACAGAAAGGGACTGTTGGTTGTTTAAGAAAGGATTTCAAGAAGAGTCAGAATCTGAACCCAGTATTATCCATTTGTATTTAGAATAACAATCTTAAAGTATGAGAGTTCCTTTGTTTTTGTGCTCTTTTCTTATTTCTTAATAGAGTTCTATAAATAATTATGAAATTTACAAGCTAGAAAGGAAAAGAGTAACAGAACACCATCTATTTTGTCATGTTAAAAGAAATAGAAATGAACATAAATATTCATTTTCTTTCACTATACGTCAAGAGAAGGATAATGGATTTAATAAACATGTAAAAGTGTTTTTCAGCAGTGACAAACAGGAAGCATCTTGTCATTACCTTATCTTATTCTTTTCTCCCACACAAACTTATTTGGGTCTTTGTCAAATTTTAAATGACATTTGCAAATAGGAGTTTTTATTCATAACAAGTGCTGAGAACTACAGTAAAAAGCAATATTACTAGTGCTAGGGAATTGGCTTCATGATTAACAGCACTGGCTGCTCTTCCACAAGATCCAAGTTCAGTTCCCAGCACCCTTGATTTTTGGATCACAATTTCCGGAAACACCATCTCCAAGAAAGATAGCACCCTCTTCTTGCCTACTTGGACACTTGCATGCATGTGGCATACACACACATAAAAATGAAAATCTCTTTAAAACCAGTATTACTGTAATTGAATGCACATCTCTCTTCAATGGTAATGCCATGTTAACATTTTTCCTGCCTTTGCTCACATTTATGGAAACAGCGTGAACTTTATATGAAGTCAGCAACAGAAAGCCTTGTATATTATTGTCAAGGTATACATCAAATTCTTGATAATATATAAAATATAATATAAAATTTCAGGTTATAAGAGGGTTCTCTGGTCTTTGATAAATAATAAATGTCAAATCTGGTGTCCAATGTCTTTTATAATATTCTTTAAGAATTCCCTGTGATGATTGTGCTAACCTTTGGAAGAAAACTGGTTTTTTTGACATTTTAATTTTGGTCTAATATAATTATCACATTTTTTATTTTATTTCAAAGTAATCATAGTCATACTTTAAAACAAACATTAATTTTAGATGACTAAATAGATTGCATGTCACTTCCTCTGAGTAATCATGATATTGTCCTTGGTTAAAAGAAAATGACAGACACTTGCAAGTCCAGTTAGTAGGTGTCAAGGTAGGATGTGAGGGGTGGTAAAGAAAACATGCTGGAAATGTAACATGAGATCAGGGTGACATGTGATGGGGAAGATAGGGAGGAAGGAGGGTCAAATAGAAGCACTTTGTTTGAAAATGTGCTGGTCTAATACTTCATATGCTAATTTAAGAATTAAATATTATACAAATAAAAATTTCATGTCTGGGTGAGAATGATAGACATTTAACTGAACTTCAGGTACCTCAGAGAATGCATATGCTCTCAGTTGACTGAGATTTTTAGTTGTTTTAGAATGTAGTTAAGGGAGCTACTCTCTGTTAAGACAGTTCATAGAAGAACCTATTACATGTCTAAACAAAAGACAACATGACACTCAGTGGCCACAGACAGATATCTGGGTGATAGGCAGAAATCTTGCCCTACTTTCACTCTTTCAAAACTTAAGTCTCAAGTTCTGTTTCTTTAACGATAATGATACAGGTAAGGTTGCTTGGAAGTAGTTAATAAAATAGAGGCTAGTATGCAGAATGTATTTGTTTGGGACTCTTGGTTGTGTCAATATGATAGAGGGAGAAGTTAGACTGTCCTGAAACCTCAGTAAAGAATTTCAGAAGTAACCATGGGCATTGCAAATTTTAATACATCAATAGTAAAAGCCCAGGAGGGAATTGAGCTTTGATTAGGTCCACATGAAGTCACACACAGGATATGAGTTACTCAGAGAAGAAAACACGAATGTGAACAAGATAACTTTTTATCCGTGGCAGTTCCTAAGACAAGAACTGAATGATTAACCTAATCAGCAGGGTACTGGTGTATTAGCAGGGGAGGCTTGTAGACGAAGATTCGGTCCTGAGCACCGTTCTAATGAATGGCACCACTGAGTTTATACAAGTGGCACTGAAGTGCTCCCTTCCCTTCCCATCATGATTAGAGACATAGGATGTGCGACAGAAAGGAATGAATCCTTGTTAGATTCTTTGCTGGCATCAAGATATTGAGCTTCTCAGCCTATATAACTATCGGCAATAAATTCTTTTATACAATTGATAAATGAATGATTTTACGGTAATTGGTTGACATAGTCCAAATAGACTAAGATGAGTTGACTCTTGAAGGCTTTTTACCATCAGGACTCTTTAGAGCTGGGAACATATCTATTACCAGGACTCCTAAAAGAGTGATCGGTATGTAAAATGAATAACAATTTCTTAATAAAAAAGGATGGAGAAATCTGTCATTTCTAAAAGGGAAATGGGATAGTACATCACAGATTTTTACTATACATAGACTCATTATTTCTATTGGCAACTAGATTAAAAATTAAAGATTCAGTTTAATAGTTTGAAAAATTAAATTATGTGTTATAAACTAATTTTTGCAATATTTTTATTTACACAAACACACACATTTTGTAGAAATATATACCATGTGTGTATTTATAAATATTATACTGATCTATGGGATAAGATTATGTTTTGTTCTATGATTTTACTTTAAGGAGTGTTTGACAAGAAAAGAATCCAAATATTAGAAATTTAGATTTCTTTTTCCATTAAAATGTTAAATAGAAAAATAATGGCTATAGAAAAGAGGTGTTTTTTTTTTTAATGAAAAGGATATGTTTCAATACAGAATTGTATCCCAACTGTGATTACTTAAATATACAATGTTTGTCTTTGGCCAAATTGCTTTCAACAACTTCTTTTATGCCAAATATATTAGACTAAAGTTTAAAGTTCTTTATTTGTTCTTCTCTCATATAACATCCTGACCATAGTTGACCCTCCCTCCTCTCCTCCCAAACCCTCCCTTACCTCCCTCAAAACCCCTCCTATTTTAGAAAAGGGCAGGCCTCCCAGGGGTATTAACCAAACAATGCATATCAAGTTGTAGTAAGACCAGGCACCTCCCCTCATATTAAGGCTGGTATACACTTCATCTCCTAGAGTCACTTGTTCTTGTATGGTTTTTATTGCTGTAGCTCTGGAGTAGAGCCTGAAATCAGGAATGGTCATATCTCTGGAAGATCTTTTATTGTACAGGATGTTTTTGACCTATCCTGGTTCTTTGTTGTTGCTGATGTTTGTTTGTTTTGTCCACATGACATTGAGTATTGTTCTTTCAAGGTCTGTAAAGAATTATGCTGGAACTTTGATGGGGAATGTGTAAAATCTGTAGATAGCTTTTGGCAAGATGGATATTTTTACTATGTTAAGCCTACCAGTCCATGAGCATGGGAGACATTTCTGTCTTCTGATATCTTCTTCAGTTTCTTTCTTCAAAGACTTGAAGTTCTTGTCTTACAAGTATTTCACTTGTTTGGATAGAGTCACCCAAGATATTTTATATTGTTTGTGGCTATACCGAGGGTACTATTTCCCTGATTTCTTTATCACCCCATTTGTCATTTGTGTTTAGGAGGGCTGCCAATTTTTTTTTTTTTAGTTAATCATGTATCCAGCCACTTTCCTGTATTGTTTCTCAGATGTAGAAGTTCCCTGATAGAATTTTTGGGGTTGCTTATATATACTACTATATCATCTGCAAATAATGATGCTTTGATTTCTTCCTTTCCAATCTGTATCCCCTTGATCTCCATTTAGGTTGTCTTATTGCTCTAGCTAGAACTTCAAGCACTATATTGAATAGATATGGGGAGAGTCTTGTTCCTGATTTTAGCAGAATTGCATTGAGTTCCTCCCCATTTAATTTGATATTGGCTATTGGCTCGCTGTAAATTGCCTTTATTATGATTATGTATGCCCCTTGTATCCCTGATCTTGCTAAGACTTTTGTCATGAAAGGCTGTTAGATTTTGTCAAAGATTTTATTCAGCATCTAATGAGATGATCATGTGATTTTTTATTTCAGTTTGTTTATGTGATGGATTACATTGACAGATTTTCATATGTTGAACTATCCCTGCATCTTTGAGATGAAGCCTACTTGATCATGGTGGATGATATTTTTGATGTGTTCTTGGGTTCAGTTCACGAGTATTTTATTGAGTGGTTTTGCATCTATGTTCATGGGTAAATGGTCTGTAATTCTATTTGTTGAATCTTGTGTGATTTGGGTGCCACAGTGACTGTGGCCACACAAAAGAAATTTGGTGATATTCCTTTTGTTTCTATTTTGTAAAATAATTTGAAGAGTGTTGGCTTCAGCTCTTCTTTGAAAGTATGGTAGAATTCTGCACTGAAGCCATCTGGCCCTGGGCTTTTTGGGTTGGGAGAATTTAATGACTTTCTATTTCACTGGGGATTATAGGTCTGTTTAAATAATTTGTCCAATCTCTATTTAACTTTGGTAAGTGGTACCTATTGACAAAATTATCTTTTTTATTTCATTTTTCAATTTAGTAGAGCACAGGTTTTTAAAGTGTGTCATTATGATATTCTGGGTTTCCTTGGTGTCTGTTGTTATGTCCTCCTTTTTGTGTCTGATTTTCTTACTTTTTATATTTTCTCTCTTCCTTTTATTTAGTTTGGATAATGGTTTGTCTATCTTGTTAATTTTCTCAAAGAACCAACTCTGTTTTGTTGATTCTTTGAATTGTTCTCCTTATTTATTTCAGCACTGAGTTTGATTATTTGCTCCCACCTACTCCTCCTAGGTGTCTTTGCTTCTTTTTGTTCTTTTCAGGTGTTCTGTTAAGTTACTAGTATGAGAATTCTCTAATTTCTCTTTGGAGGCATTTAGTGCTATGAAATGTCCTCTTCTCTCCACTTTCATTGTGTCCCATATGATGAGTATGTTGTGCCTTTGTTTTCATTGAATTCCACCAAATCTTTAATTTCTTTCTATCTCTGCTTTGACCCAGTAGTCATTCAGTAAGGAGTTATTTAGTTTCCATGAGGTTTTAGGCTTCCTGTTGTTATTTGTTATTGAAATCCAGCTTTGATCTATGGTGGTCTAAAAGAATATCAGGGGTTATTACAATTTTCTTGTATCTGTTGATGCTTTCCTTTTACAGTGTGTGTTTGATTTTAGAGAAAGCTTTGGGAGGTGCTAAGAAGAAGGTATCCTCTCTTGTGTTTGAGTAAAATGTTCTATACATATCTGATAGGTCCATTTGGTTTGTTACAACTGTTAATTCCAGTATTTCTCTGGTTAATTTTTGTCTCAATGACCTGTCCACTGGTGAGAGTGGGATATTAAAGTCTCCTACTATCAATGTGTGGGGTTCCATGTGTGATTTAAGTTTTAGTAATGTTTCTTTTACAAATGTGGGTGCCCTTGCATTTGGAGCATAGATGTACAAAACTCAAGCGTCATCTTGGTGGAGTTTTTCTTGGATGAATATGAAATGCCCTTCCCCATCTAGTTTGATTAATTTTGGTTGGAAGTCTATTTTGTTAGATATTAGAATGGCTACACAAGCTTTCTTCTTGGGGCCATTTGCTTCAAAAATTTTTCCAATCCTTTCTGGTGAGGTAATATCTATCTTTGATTTTGAGGTGTGTTTCTTATATACAGCAAAAGGATAGATCCTGTTTTCATGTCCATTCTGTTAGTATGTGTCCTTTTATTGGGGAATTGAATACACTGGTATTGATATGTTGTTGTTGCTGGTAGTGGTGGTGGTAGTATGTTTGTATGTTTACCTTCTTTTGGTTTGGCTGGTGTGAGATTATTTATTTCCTGTGTTTTCCTCAGTGTAGTTAGTCTCCTGGGGATGAATTTTTCCTTCTAGTACCTTCTTTATGGCTGTATTTGTGAATTAATATTGTTTAAATTTGACTTTATAATGGAATATCTTGCATTCTCCATCTATGATGATTGAAGTTTTATTGGGAATAGTTGTCTGGGCTGGCATCTGTGGTCTCTTAGGGTCTACTGCACATCTCTTTAGGCACTTCTGACTTTTAGAGTCTCTATTAAGAAGTCAGGTCTAATTCTAATAGGTCTGCCTTTATATGTTATGTGGCCTTTTTTCCTTGCAGCTTTTCATATTCTTTCTTTGTTCTGTATGTTTAGTGCTTTGATTATTATGTGTTGAGGGGACTTTCTTTTCTGGTCTAATCTATTTGGTGTTCTGTAAGTTCCTTGTACCATTAGAGGCAGCTCCTTCTTTAGGTTAGAAAAATTTTCTTCTATGACTTTGTTAAAAAATATTTTCTGAACTGGGTGGTGGTGCCGCACACATTTAATCCCAGCACTCAGGAGGTAGAGCCAGGCAAATCTCTGTGAGTTTGAGGCCAGCCTGGTCTACCAAGTGAGTTCCAGGAAAGGCACAAAGCTACACAGAGAAACCCTGTCTCAAAAAACACAAACACACACACACACACACACACACACACACACACACACACACACATATATATATTCTGGCCTTTGAGCTGAGCTTCTTCTCCCTTGATTCCTATTATTCTCATAGTGACCAAGATTTCCTGGAGAGTTTATATTAGGAATTTATTTTAGATTTAAAATCTTATTTGACCAATGTATCACTTTCTTAAATTGTATCTTCAGTGCCTGAGATTCTCCCTTTTATCACATGTTCTGTTTGTGATGCATGAGTCTATAGTTCCTATTCACTTACCTAGATTTTCCATCTCCTGAGTTCCCTGTATATATTTTCTATATTGATTCCATTTTCATTTTCAGGTTTTGTTTTATTCATTTTCTTCACCTGTGTTTTTTTTATTCACTTTCTTAAAGGATGTATTTGTTTCCTCCCATTGTTTGTTTGTATTTCCTTGGATTTCTTTTATGGATTTATTCATTTCTACTTAAGACATTCTATCATCTTCATAAAGCTGATTTTAAGGTCATTTTCTTGTGCTTCAGCTGTGCTGGAAAGGTCAAGATCTGTGTGGTGGGATTGCTGGGCTCTGGTGGTGACATATTGCCCTGGCTGTTGTTAATTGTATTCTTATGCTGTCCTCTAAGCATCTGGGTTTAGGTTATTGATAGGTTTAGATGATGTCTAAGTTTGTCTTTGTTGGATGGGTGTTTTTTTTTCCCTTGGCTTCTGTTTCCTTTCTGGTCTTCTGGTCTGAGTAGCCTGTTGTTGTGGTGACTGGCATGTCCTCAGGTCTGGTGGAGTGCCTCCAATGGGGTTTTGACAGCCTGTGTGACCTCTGGGGTGTGGGTGCTGGCATTGCCTTTGGGATTCTGAAGTTCTAGGAACTGGTGTGTTCTCTGGGGTTCTGGATACTGGGATGGTCTCTAAGGTTCTGGATGCTAGCATGAACGATGGGGTTCCAGATACTTGTGTGCCCTCTGGGGTTCTGGATACCAGCATGGCCTCTGCTAGTGCAGGAGGTTTCTGCGAGGGTTATAGGTCAAGATAAGGAGATAATGGGAGGAGTTGAAGTTGGGGAAAGTTGGGCAGGGTAGTCTCATTTAAGATTCTTGATGCTTTTTTTTAAAAGATTTATTTATTATGTATACAGTGAGTGTTCTGCCTACAGGCCAGAAGAGGGCACCAGATCTCTCATTGTAGATGGTTGTGAGGCACCATGTGGTTTCTGGGAACAGAATTCAGGACCTCTGGAAGAACAGCCATCTCTCCAGCCCAACAACCTGGACGACAGTGGGAGTAATGAAGGGCAAGGTTTGAGGGAAAGAGAGCTTAGAGGAACAGGAGATCCCAGCTGGATCAAGAACAGAAAAGGAGAACAAGGAATAAGAGACCATGATAAATGAAGACCACATGAGAACAGGAAGAAGCAAAGTGCTAGAGAGGTCCCCAGAAATCCACAATGATACATCCACTGTAGACTGCTGTTAATGGTCGAGAGAAAGCCTGATCAGACCTAGTATGGTGGTCAAGATGGCTAAACACCCTAATGGTTGTGCTGGAACTCTCATCCAATAATTGATGGAAATGGATGCAGAGATCCTCCCAGGTAGAGCTCCAAGAGTCCAATTGTCGAGAAAGAGGAGGGACCGTAAGAGTGTGAATTGTTGAGACCAAGATTGGAAAAGCACAGGGACAAATAGCCAAACTAATGGAAACACATGAATTATGAACCAAAAGCTGTGGAGCCCCCAAACTGGATCAGGCCCTCTAGATAAGTGAGATAACTGAATAGCTTGAACTGTTTGGGGGGCACCAAGGCAGTGGGACCCAGACCTTTCCTTATTGCATGAGCTGGCTGTTTGGAACCTTGGGCTTACACAGGGACAATTTGCTCAGCCTGGAAGGAGGGGACTGGACCTGCCTGTACTGAATCCACCAGGTTGAATTAAATCCCCAGGGGAGTCTTGGCCCTGGAGGAGATGGGAATGGAGGGGAGGGATTGGGGGTAATGTGGGGGCAGGGGAGGGATGGGGGAGTACAGGGGAAACTATGGCTGATGTGTAAAATTAAAACACAAATCTAATAAATTAAAAAAATAAAAATAAAAAAAAGATTCTTGATGTTTATGGTTACTCTTTGTTAAGTCTTCATATGGACCAGGCAATGGATTCTTAAGATTATTATAGTCTGACTGACATTAACTGTGATTTTTAAAGGAAAGACCTGGAAAAATTAAACTGACTTGTCTAAAAGCAATCTATACAAATATATTCACACATGATCAAATTATAGACATAGTATAAATAGATACAATGAAAACCTTAAGATACAATTTACTACTTTGAGAATAACTTTTAGAGCAAATCTTCAGAATAAAAAGAAATTAGATTAAAACATGTTTGCTTTGGAAAGATAATTCAGATTGGGTATCCCTTGTCCAAAATGCTTAATAAGCCTTCCCCATATTTTGAAGGTATTTATAATTTGGGAGTTTGTGTAGACTTAACAGGTTGAACATCCCTACTGGAAAATCTGAAGTCAGAGACATTTTAGAATGATTTCAGAACTCAAAAATGTTTCATATTTTTATTGCCTCTCTGGGTATCTATTTTTACAGATACCCAGATGAGTGATCGAAGGCAACATGAATCATGAGTAGAGAGGCAACTAAGAATTCACAGATCAGTTAAGATAAAAATGTCAGAGAGATGGCTAGGGATACAGATCAGTGGCATAGTACATTATAAACATGTAGAAAGTCCTATATTCAACTTCCAGTGCCAATGACTCCCATCCCCTTGAATGTGGTATATTTTAGCAGCCAAATAACCCCTCTTGATAGTGATTGAAAGTGGTCTCCCCATAGTCCTGTGCCAAAATTCCTGATTTTTACTTTCCCATACAGTTACCTCTTGGATCATGTAAGGATGTTTTATATAGCCTACCCTCTCTCCATATATATGTATGTAAGTACGTGTGTGTGTGTGTGTGTGTGTGTGTGTGTGTGTGTGTGTTTAAAATCAAGCATACTTGTCCATGCACCCTGTCATCAGATAATTATATAAATACCAACTTTTTATTTTTATTTACTATTATTAAGACATTTTCTATTTATTTTGCATACCAACTTTTTGATTTATTAACTCTGGCTATTACTTGGAAAATTAATTATGTGAATAGCATCCCCAAGATGAATGGTAATGTAAGATTTGTTTTTATAATAGAAGTGCTATAAAAAGTTGGAACAAAATCTTTAATGATCTGGTAATTAAACAATGTTGGACAAATGTATCTATGAGAAATTTAATGGTAGATTGCTAGAATAAGATTAAATGTATTGTTGAATAAAAACAGATAATGATTATAGGAGACAGTTGTTTTTATGTTGTCATAATTTGCTATATTTTAATGCAAAACTGAGCCCAATGTAATGGATTCTAAATTAATATTGTCGTGCATGTGGATTATTAGATTATTTTGGCCAATGAAAATTATAGCAATACCTTAATAGCTTAGGTTACAGTTACTCCTATAACTTATCTATGAGGCATTACCATCACATTAGATAGTAGAGACAATATGAACTGAATCTTAGAAAAGGTATGAGATAGCCAGATTCTCTAAATGAGCATGGAACGACAGAATGGATTAAACACTAAGTCTTGTGCATCATTTCAAAAAAAAAAAATACAAGGTTTATAACTTCCTATACTTTATGTCCAGTCCTTAAAAGCATAAGAAAATGTATCACTCCCAAATTGCAAACTATTAAATATACAGATAACAACTGTATGACTTTTATGAAAAGAAAACAATAAGCTCTTTTCATAACATAAACTGCAGGTTTCATTAAACAAAGTTGAAGAGAAAGCTACATATCTTTTCAAATTCTCAGTTATTGCAGAATCTGTAAATCCCATGCTCCATTACTCCAATACAACCCAGGGAGACACTCTCATATAATAACATTTCATCCATGATTAAATTGACACCAAATGGTTACCTCTTTGCAATATATACAAAGAATTTCTGATTTAGGACCTTTGTATTTGGTTTTATTCTTGGACCACCAAAACACAATGTAATGTCGTTTTTTCTTTTTATGTAATACCTGTGATGAATTTAGGTTAATGTAAATTAGAGCCATCATAACATACAGCAATATAACTGATACATACTTTAAATGATGCACTTTTCTATTCTTCATTTATGTGCTAACTATGATGGTTTTCACTTATTATGTTTCATTTTGTCATGTTTATTGTGTATTACTTAGAAGCGTGTTCTTTTCTAATGAGAGACAGAAAGGGGGTAGGGAGGAGATGGGAGGAGTAGAGAGGGGAACTACAATCAGGATATAATGTATGATGAAAGAATCTATTTTCCATAAAAAGAAAAAAAGACATTACATTGTGTTTTGGTGGTCCAAGAATAAAACCAAATACAAAGGTCCTAAATCAGAAATTCTTTGTATATATTGCAAAGAGGTAACCATTTGGTGTCAATTCAATCATGGATGAAATGTTATTATATGAGAGTGTCTCCCTGGGTTGTATTGGAGTAATGGAGCATGGGATTTACAGATTCTGCAATAACTGAGAATTTGAAAAGATATGTAGCTTTCTCTTCAACTTTGTTTAATGAAACCTGCAGTTTATGTTATGAAAAGAGCTTATTGTTTTCTTTTCATAAAAGTCATACAGTTGTTATCTGTATATTTAATAGTTTGCAATTTGGGAGTGATACATTTTCTTTTATGGTATGTTCTAAAGTGGCAAATTGAAAATGTTTTCATGCTAGATAAGCAAGGATGGTGTCCTATAAATCAGGGTGAGTCTCCTGTTTCTCTCAATCTACTTCTATGTGTCCGGTTCTGTCGTTCTCTGCCTAGGTGTCAGGGTTTTTCAGTTTTGCTTTGCCAGGAAGTGAAAAAGGCACAAAGAACAGGCCATTTTATTGTGAGAGCCTTTACTGAATTGAGTTTGTAGTAAGAGAGCTGGAGTTTGAACTGCTTAGTACTAGTCCCCACACTCAAGTCATAGATCAAGACTACCATCTTTTTTTTTTTTTGCTGTTCCCATTCCCCCAATATCATAATAACCACATGATAAGCAATCACTGTGTAATCCTCAGCAATTTGTCAGAAATGCTTCTCATAACATTGCTTTTATAAAAGATGATATTTGGGGTATAAATATTTATTTCAAAGAGTTAATTCAAGTAATAACAAATTTAACTTCTTTACTACTCAATGCATGGTAAAGTACAAGCTTGACATAGACTTCAGGCTTGTCTTAATATTTTAACATTTATAAACCAATGGTGCACCTTCTTTCCTAACTTGAAATATAAAATTATAGATTTAATTAAAGCCATGTCAGTTGATTTTGTATTTGAATTGTCTTCCCCCTTTTTTGTACTTGAATGGAAAAATACTAAAGACAAAGAAAATATTGTTGACCATTTTCTGCCTCACTCCTTATAAAATTTCATAATTAAGAGTTTATCATAAATGGGATGGAGACATGACTCAGTTAAAAGTACTTATACAGAGTTTGGATTCTAGTACCCATACCAAGAAAGCCGCAAATGTCTGTAACTACAACCCCAGGGGATCTGATACATTCCACTGGACTTCACAGATACCCACATGCATATGTGCATACATATACCGAAAGAGCAATAAAAACAAAATAAATTATTTAAGACTGAAAATATTTTTCATGTTTCATTAATCTCTTTCCATTGGCTGCATCACTTGTCTACATGTTCATATTTCTCCAATCTGAAGAAAACTGTTCTCCATTCTCAAGGTTATTTCCCTAAAAATTATAAGGAGTGACATCAACTTAAACCACTATATATTAATCAATTTCCTATCATTTCTTATTGATTGAGGATCAGCCTCTCCACCTTCATCATCCTCCTGCCTACTGATTCATTCACATCCTTGAGATGAATTTGCTGCCCACAAAGTTTCTATTGTTTTCTGTATGGATGTGAAAATATTTAATTAAATATTATGGAAAGGACACAGAGGCTTACTCTCAATTTTCATTTGGTGTTCTTCCTGTCTCCCCCTGTTCTTGTCTTGGTGAGAAAATAGATTTCCCTATGGTAACAATAAAAAATAAAATTATTTCCAATTTTTGATAGCAGTTGTTGCCCAGCAAAGAAATATAAAAGTAGAAAAGGTTTGAAGATGAAAATGAAATTAAGATCATTATGAAGAGGGGTTGAAGTGTGTTAATAGATATAAAGTTAGAAAGTCAAATGAGCAAAGCCCAAGAAAGAATAATGTTGTTAATCAGCACCCCAGAAGACAGTGTCCCTTTGTGAAGTCTGTCACACCCAAACATAAGGCCTTTATTCCGAAATTTTTCTAGGCTTTACCACCAAAGCACTGTCAGGCACAAAATGTCAAGAACCCGGATTTCCTCAGAAGTGATAATTCATTCACTCTTTTAATATAATGTCATTATTTGGGGAAGGGAAATGGTGGGGGATCAAATCCAAGGCTGCATACAGGCTATCCAAGTACTCTTATCCCTGACTTACATACTGGCTCTTGAATATACAACTTTGATTACCTTCAGTTTGCATTTTAATTTAAATAAAATTTGGGAAACAGGGTGATGAACATCTTCCCTTTTTGGAGACTTCTTTAAACAAGATTTGCCACTGAGAGCAGGGTTTTTACTGTTTTTTACCTTACGTATTTTCTTAGCTATGACATTTCACACCCTCTACTACTAAGTCTCATAGTGTGTTTAAAAAGCCTGTGCACATGGGATTGGCAGTCTACTGCTGAATAACAGCAGAAACATTGTAATGCATTGAAAGATGGGCCCTTCTACAAATATGACAATTCTTCAAATCCCTGGAATAGTCAATATGTGTTACATAGTCAAAGGGCAGATGTGATTAATATACAGATCTTGAGATTGGGAGCTTTGTTGTGTGACATGATTCCTAAGGAGTGAGCAGATATCTACTCACCCCAGATCGGGAACTGACAACCAACCAAAGTAAGGTAGCATGAAAGTCCAACTTGGTGAACCATTGAGTTTTATTGAGATTACTTATAGGAATGTAGGTGAGGGGTTACTTACAGAAGCAGAAATGGTTCAAAGAGAGCTACACCACCAAAAGTCCACCCCAGCACAGAAAGCAGTTCATAAAGGTTTGTTAAGTTGTTTGATTTTTCTTAAAGTTTAAAAGTGGAATATAGAGAAACTGTCATCAATTTCATTTTAACCATAGGCATATATCCTTGTATTCTGAGAAATTGGAATATACATGTAGACTAACACACAATAAAGCAGGTAGAAGAGAGGAACAGTCCAGTTGGAAATGAAGTTAGAAAGCAATAACAATAAGCAAAACAAATGTGTGATTTTTCTTCATTTACCCCCTTAATGTGTTTAAATCACAGGATTCTGTTTGTTGAAACAGAAGCACTGTGTATTGGATGACCTGCAAACCCAGTCTGAGACAGGAAATTGAGAAATACGTTTGAGAACATAAAGCAAGGTAACCTGTGGAAAGGTCTTAGGGCAGGTAGGTAGGGCTAACATGAAGAGTCAGAAAGACCTGAGTGCCAGTACTGTAGCTGTTCCTAACTCACTGGCTGTCATTGGAAGGTTATTTATCTTATTGGAGAATGTTGTACAATAAGGGTAAAAATACATAGGGATACAGTGCTCAGACAGGGCGATCTGTTGTCAGGCTAAAGTAGTGATGAAACAGCTAGCTAAAATTCTGCCATATTGCTATGTGGAGCTGCTTAGGAAGTTGTCAATATAACATGTGTGGGGAGAGTAGTAGAAAAGGAGGTTAATGGTAGTTTCATTTCAGCTTCATCATCACCTTTTATCTTTATGACCCTTTGTAAGTTGTATCATTTCTTTGTGCCTCATTTTCCTCATCTTCTAAGAGGAACATAAAAGTTTCTCTTCAAGTGAATGTATATAAAGTTTTGGGAACAATATCTGATTTGTAGAAACAGCATGGTAACCAGTTATTTTTATACTTATTGGAGCTGATATGCTATGGAAGTTGAATTGTAGAGCAGAGAAGAGTCTCTAAAATTTCTTGGAGAAAATTAAAGTACAAATTTTAGTTGATATTTGTAGAGAATATTCTAATCAATTGTGCGGGATTCAGAGGCACATATTACTACTTAAAGGTTATAGAATAGATAATTTGGATGCAAACACACCAGGACAGTCCTTCCCTAGCATACCCAAAGCTTCATTCAGTTCAGTCTTTCCTTGAAAACAAGGACATCAGGGATATCTTTCAATCTTTTAACATTACACATTTGGGGCATCTCATTTTGTGCTCTCTGATAATGCAAATGTTTAATATTCTCAAGTATCTTTGGTAGTGCATGCTGTGTATTATTTTTTAACATCATTTATATCCAGTGCCATACATTTTGTGAAAAAAAGTAGCATAGAATTATCCTTTTGCCTTTCCCTTCTTGTTTTCACAGTATGGATTGAAGTGTTAACCATGTTAACATCTGCCCTGGCCACTATTGTAGAAAGTATTTCCTTTAAATGTAAGACATATAATTAATATGTAGGGAAAGCGGCAAAAAGAGGGAGGTATTTTGAGATATTGAAAACTGGAACCAGCCCTCAGTAGTAAATTATTTACTCAGCATTAATTTTGCCCTCTCTATTCTCAAAACACTAAAGAACACAAGGCATCAAGTAGGATACAATTTTGCTCACCCCAGATACATAAAACAAGAGAAGGGGAACAGAGAATTGGTCCTGCAACCTTTATGCAAGGAGTGTTGCTTATCTTTAAATTACTTCAAATTCACTGAAATTAGTGCTAATAATGAACAACCTTCCCCATAAAGCAGAGAATTAATCTCAACACAGTCCTGTAATGCAAATGGCTTGATTAGATATTTTGTACTACCAAACTTTTTAAGCACTGGTGACATTTGCTCTTGGCACATACCAAGAAGCTCACAGCTTAGAAGCTGCACCCAATTTTCCTCTTGAACATGACCTAAAGTGTTCATGCTCCTCAGAACCAGCTTCATCGAACCCATGTGTTTTCTTGGAACTATGTCACATAAAGCACTTCCCTCTCAAACTAGGATCTTTTTCAGGATACAGTGCAACTGTGTGACTTATTGGGAAAGTGGGCTAATGTAGAGCCCATTTATAGAAATAAGAGTTAGTGGGGTCAAAGGGATAGAAAATTGTATCACAGACCCTCCCCCAAACCATACCATCTTCTTTAAAAGCTGTCACACTGTAAGTTCAAATGGAGAGTTAAAGGCATTTGTGTTCCTATAGGGAAATATGTTCTGTTGTAATTTTTATTTCCCAATAACAGTGTGTTCTTGGTTTACTAAAGAGAGCTTTTATGTCATGAAATGTTACTTTTTTCTTTTCTTTTTTCCTTTTTGGAATGAGAAACAGAATCATTGTTTTATCAGGAAGATTTTTCTCTACTGAGAGCCAGAATAAATAGCTCATTTCTTAAACTCCTGATCAATGTCTAACACCTCCTACCCCCAGCAACACTTCCTGCAAGTGTATTAACACTCTGTAATAGCAAATCCACTCACCTATGAAGAAATGATCTTCACAACTGATTTACAGTTAAACCGTGGCTTAGACACATAGCATCCAATCAAAGGCAATTTTTATCTTGTCCCCAGTCATATAATTTCTGAGAGAAAAAAGAATAGATTAATGTTGCCCTCTGAAACAGCAGCCAAGGAAATGTCCAAAGGAAGTATATTTTGAAGACTTAGACTGAATTATTCAGCATTTGTACCTTATATGTGTTTCCAAATGGTATTCACCTGCCACTTAGAAACAGAAGTATGATGCATATTTGTTCACACTGCCCTTCATTTGGATGTTGTCCCTTTTATGTAAGTGAAAGAGAGTTTTCCAAACTACTAGGATGTCATTCTTTGGGGTAAGAATATGATTGATTATTCATTAACCATGAGTTACCTTTGCTTAGTAACACTCTTATTTGGTAAACACAGAAAGTTAAAACCTGAGAGTAAAAATACTGTAAATAAAATATTCTCTCTTTTTTTTTTGAGACAGGGTTTCTCTGTGTTGTTTTGGTATCTGTCATGGATCTCACTGTAGATCAGGCTAGCCTTGAACTCACAGAGATCCACCTGGCTCTGCCTTCCAAGTGCAGGGATTAAAGGCATGCGCCACCACCACCCGGCAAAATATTCCTAAATTACTTTGAGTGTTAAAATACCTGGCTCACCATATTAAATATAATTTCTTCCTAAAATACTTTAATTCATAAAGGTAAATCTACTGCTTTAATCACCCAAAGATTGCTTTACATAAATGTAATTATCCTCATCTTACAGATGGATAAACTGATCCTGATTCAAACCCTGAATTTGTAGCATGAAATGAAAAGCTGTGCCAATTATTTTTATGATTCAAAACTTTGACCATTTGAAGATAGGAAAAGAAGACAATATGGCTTGAATTCTATATGCACATTACTATAATAACCACTAAATAATCACTCATTTCTTCATGTCTCTTGATGTCTACAAGTAATGCCACAGAATAGTAGTATCTATTGCTCTATATCAGTTCATTAATAGCTACAGTTGGAAATTAGTTCCAAGGTTCTTGTTTTGTTACCTAAATAAGAGTATCTCTAAAATACTTTTAAAACATGAGAAACCATGGGGCATGGATGATAACACGGTACATTAAATTCTTACTTCATAAAAGCACATGAATACTTAATTTCATATGAGTATCCCAAAGCCAAATGTGGTGGTGTGTGCTCATAATTCATTGTGGGGTATAGGTTGAAACAGGCACATCCTGGAGTGGTAGTTCGTTGTCCACCCAATGAATCAGAAACATTGATCTCTGGGTTTAATATAAGGCTTTGTCTCAAAGAGTAAGGTGGAAAGCAATAGAGGAAGATACCCAAAGTGGACCTCTGTCTTCTGCCTATGCACATACACACACACACACACACACACACACACACACACACACACACACGCATGCATGCATGTACAAACGGCTAAATATATTTTTTTGATATGAGACATCATTTCATATAAGGCCAAACATATATTAACAATATTCTGTTTGCAATTTGATATTTGAAGAGGTTAATAAAACCTTCATATATTTCCTTTCCTAGAGAAAACTGACTGCTGAGTACTCATTTCCTATTATGAATGAATAATATAGAGCTAATACAATAAAAGTTAGCTTCACAAATCATCGTAAAATTGCGTTGATAATTAATACCAATGCTGAGGATAATCTTTGAATTTATGTTTCAGGAGAAATTTCTATTTCCTCTTATGTTCCAAAAGTCAGTTTATCAATTAAATTAGGAATTTAATCATTGAATGAAATATTCTTTCTAAAATAAAATCACTATCTCTCTCTCTACCCCATTCATCTTAATTCATTATTTCAAATGAGTTAAGCAAAATTATGTAATACTTTTCTTGGACAGTTTTCTTTACAAGGAATGAAGCTGAATTTTTTTTTTCCTGTGTGCCATAGAGTGCTATTTTTTAAGCAAAAAAGGCACATGAAATTACATTTGAGATGTGAGGCTTGTTTTCAGGACAAGAAACTTAACCAAAAGGAGTAAATAAGGCTTTTTTATGGGGGTGCTACTACTTAAGTTCCCTTATGAAGCAGATATTGAATGCTGTGGTACAGGCCAATATTTCTGAAATGTCACTTTTATTGTAACGTTCTTCTATTCCAAACCCTCCAACAACCCTCTGTTGTCTTTATTGTCTTTAATTTACCCTTTGTTGTCTCACTTCTGACCTGTGTTATCAAAGTTATCATAATTCTCTTCCCACTCTTTGCCTGTAAATCTCCTCTATTCTCACCCTGACATTTTAGGCTCAGTTCACTTTTTGTCCTGTACTTTCTTCTCTCTCAGCACACAGTCATTAATAATCTTGTTTATCCTCCAAGTTCAGAGTTTGGCTTATCTATTACACTTGCCCTGGATGTAATCTCATTAAAATTCCATTCTTCATCATCCCTCTAGGATAGAGTTTGTGCTCTGTAGACAGTTTCTTTGATCATTTCCCTAATATATTCTGTTAGTGCATAACTATATGTGTGAGCACACCTGAGTGGATCTTCAGGTCATATCCCCAGTTGCACTGAAATTTCAGTAACTTTACTGAAGATTCTGTTTTATGTCATCAAGCATGAGTCACAAGGCACAGTTCTCACTGCCACATATTATTCATGGAATTCTGTCAATAATTATTTTTGCCCATATAATTGTTCTGGAAATAATTACTATAATATTTAGCCTTGTTTTTTTTTGGGGGGGGGTTCAGTTACCTTTATGCAGCATCCTTAGTATGCAAAATTGTGGATAGTCTGCACCAGGGAACATATCAGCAATGCTGTCAGATAGTTACACTTTGATGCTCATAATTTGTAATTTATCCTCTATTTTGTTAATGTGGCATGATTATGACTCAATTTGCTTTATAGCGTACTCAGAGTAGATAAAACAATTTATCTTGATGAGCTAAAGTTATAAAGATTCCAAAATGGTGCTACTCAGGATGAAATAGACATTAATACTAAAAAAAATGTGAGCTACATAATCTCAAAATATATATGTTCATAAGTTGCTTTGTCCTGTTTTGTATTTTAAGTTATCTGTAAGGAGAAAAAGTTATATCAGTTTTTCTTACTGACTCATACACTAGAAGCTGACAAATGTGATACACACAACAAAACTGTCTTTAGAAAGTTCTAGTTATCCTTTGTTAATATGCCAAATTTGCAGAACAATGGGATTTCAAGAAATGTGGACAATGTAGAATAACTAATAGATCTAATGTTGAATAGCTAAAAATATCACCCTTCTTTGTATCCATTTAGAAATGTATTTGCAAATTATTATCAACAAATTGTAGCCTAAAATTCTTTCTTCTTGACTTTGGAATTATACTTTATGAACTCATTACTTTCTGGCGCTTATAACTGGGAATTTTACTTTTCTGCGTGTCAAGGGTTTTATGAAATGACAAGTGTATCAACTTTTGAGTTTTCTATTGCACAATAAATTCAAATGGACTGTTTTCATTTATTTGAAAGTGAAAATAATTTTTCTTTCAAAATAACATGCTAATAGTAGATTAATTTGGCATTATACTATTCATGGATGGTATTAAATTTGATAGGCTAACAATTTTTAAGATGCTAAAACCTCAACAAAAATAAAATCATTGTTGCAGAGGGATAAAGAAATTCATTCCATGGACTATCCTCCCACCAATTTTAAAAAAATAGTAGTTAATAATATTTTCTTAAATAGCTGTTATATTTTACTTTCAATGGTATCAAATACAATTTTTACACTGAAGTACTAAAGATTCATTCTATAGTTTCATTAGTTTGTCCAGAATGTATTGCTTCTCAATAATCTATTTAAGCTTATTTTTCCAAAGTCAGCCACATAATAATTATTATGTGTCAATTACAAATTGAAAACGAACTTTAAAATGCTTTTATATTAGTTTATATACCATTTATTTTCAAAGAATCTTAGGCTTGATAAAGCTCATTTGAAACATTCCTTTCTGGGACTTGCTCATGCTTTATCCTCCTTCTTGTGGCTTATCTAAATTTTCCAAAGTTTAGGTGTAGTGTTAGTCCTTAAATGGAGTCTCTTCTCATATACATCAAATGTTGCTGCTTCCTTACCTCATTCATTTTAAGAATTGTTAATATCATTACCATTCACATCACTATTTTTGCTGGCTTTTGCTTGTTACATTCTAGTCTCTAACTTCCTTTTTAGCCTGAGCAGTTGACCAGCATGGGCCTCAATAATGGCCTCATTCATTGCCAATGTCCTCATGTTGGGAGCTTCCAACAGAACACAAAGGAAGAGAATCAGTTAAGGATAGTTGAGGGCCTTGGGTGATTTCCACAACTCCAATCACTGAGTCATCTCCCTGGAGCTGCTTTTCAATTTCTAATTACTTTTACTCTCTCCTTAGTTTTTCAAGCTCTAGAGAGAAAAGTTTCCCCATTCCAGTTTGAATGGAATCTTATTTACTGTAAAAATCCTGACTAATTCTGTATATAATATTTTCTTGAAGCCCAAAGAGATTTCTCCCCCCACCCTCAGCATACACTTTTCAAACCTTGTGAGTGACCTTCTCAAAAATTGAACTACACCTCCAAGAACTAAACAAGATGCATTTACATAACATATTTTAATCATTGCTGAAACAATCAAGAATAAAATAAATTGTTAAATAATTAACAACGAGCCATTGTTTCAACAAAGACTCACAACTTTTATTTTTTTACCAACCTAGGGGTTTTAAAGACAGGGTCAAGTATATAATTTCAAGGAGGATCCTTTGTTAAGAAAAAATTTAACATTTTGTGAGTCATAAATGAAGATTGAGACCCTTTCCGTTCATTTCAAATTCATGAAAGCTGGCCCTGATTGAGGCCTTAGTCTGTGGAGGGAAATTATCATTCAAAGAAGTTACCTTACCTTTTTTGAAATCATGCTCAATAGCTCTTGTTACTTCATCCAACCAGTCTAGTGGTTATTACATACAAAGAATTCTTCGTTGCTTGCTTGATATACCAGTGATCTTAAACTGCACGAGTAGAATGAGACCCTGTGATTATCATTGCAATGTCTCCAAATAATTGCCTCAATTACAGTTTGAAAATAATAATAGCAGCCGGGCTTTGGTGGCGCACGCCTTTAATCCCAGCTCTTGGGAAGCAGAGGCAGGCGGATCTTTGTGAGTTCGAGGCCAGCCTTCTTCTCCAAAGCGAGTCCCGGGAAAGGGGCAAAGCTACACAGAGAAACCCTGTCTTGGAAAAAAAATAATAATAATGGCAGCGAACTGAAATAATAAGGAACAGTGGTTTCTAAAAAGAGGTAACTGAAAATGCTACTGTAGTTGAATTGGTTCTTTTGGTCAACCCATAAAAGGCATGTTGAGAGCTATGTTTACTAGTTTCTAATAACTAATAAGTGCATAAAATATCATGGATTCATAATATGCTGTGTATTAAAAATGTTAATAAGAAGCTTACCAGAAAAAGGGCAGAAGTGGTTATATTATGACCTAAGGGCACATGTGTCATATTTAAGACACAAAGAGAAAGATTATGTGAGAAATATTTTGTGAAAGAAAGTTGGAAAGAATCCAGGGAGTTTGGAAAGCCATTGAAAGAAAATGTGAATCTGACAGCTTATGAAAGAAATCAAAGGTTGTGTAGAAATATGCCATTGTTGAAAAGTTTGAGAGTCCTTCAGCTAGAGTTCAGTGCTTCCCAAGCAAAGTTCTTCCTGTGCCCAACACATTAACACAACAGTGAAGAACACTCTATCGGAAGCCTGTTGTGCTGTATGAATTTCAATACATAGCAGCAAAGGTCTTCAGTCACTTCCTAGAAGTAAAAGGCCTGTGCATTTTCATGGTTATCATAGTAGCTGTTAGCAATATCAATTAAGTCATTTTGTATAATTCTGATAGAGTGATAGGTAAGTGTCACTGAAGCTGAGCTCCTTACAAAGCAGCTCTTGGTCCAAAAAGTTGCTTGGATGTCTTTGTCATGTGCTATATTTTTTGCTATGATAATACCATGTTTATTTTTATTTTTATGTACTGTTTGGTCCAGTTATTAGTGGATTTTTAAGAGAAATGGATTCTTTCATATTCACCATTACATCACCTATCCCTTCTTCACTTACGTATCAGAATTACAAAATCATATTTGTTAAAAGTCCAAATAGGGGACATCATACAAAATATTTGGCATTTGGTCTTCAAAAGTATCAGCATGATAAATGTCAAAGAAAGCATATACTTCTTTGAGATTAAAGAAGACTAAGAAGACATGAAAACTAAATCCTGTTCATGAGCTTAGGCCAGGAACTAAAAGGTAACTACCACACTCAGGGTAAAGAAAGTAGATAAGATCATACTACTATAGCTATGTTTAATTGCCTGGCTTACAAACAGAGCTAAGATCATAGAAAGGAAAGGCTTTGCTCTTCAATCTGAGCTATTCAAGCATCAGGATACATGTTTTTCTTGTTTTGTACATTTGAAAATTTTCAATTCCTGTTGGATGAATTTCAAACATGGGTGCTATGTTTATATAATTTCCACATACACCTCTTATCTCTAACTCTTCCTCTGTCCTCTCAAATTCATGAACTCTTTTAATTTTTGTTCCATACATATGTAAAACATACATACAACATACTCTCATATATATATGTATGTATATATGTGTATATGTACATATATATATATATATACGTTACAATCTCTAACATCTATATCTTGTAATATAGATGTATCAACTGGTGTGCATACCACATGTTTGATTGTTTTCTTCATTTTGACTAATTGTGGATTTCTGTAATTATCTCTGTCTGCCACAAAAAGAAGCTTCTTTCAAAGAGATATGGGGATAATTATTTCAAATGAAATTAGAGATTATACTGGTTTAGGAAAATGTCAAAACTAGGTTCTCTTCTAATATATATAACTACCAGCTTTGGATAATGGTCTATGAGTAGAGTATCAAGCCTAATTTCTCTCCCGTTGAGCAATCATTTAAGTCCAATTACGCAAGTTTGGTTTCCTTGAAGATATAGATGTGAAAATTGTACCATTATGGTTATCTTGCCATAACAGTCATTGCTATAGTTCATAGGCAGCACATTTGGAAAGGGTTATTTATTGCTTTTCACCCTTAGAAGCTTTCATAGCACCCATATGAGAGTCTTCAGGAAGGAGATTTTCAGGTCTGTTCTAAGTTGATTCCTCCAAGTCTTGTGTTTGAAGTATGTGGTGTCTTCAGCAATGGGACTTACCTTCAACTTCTTAGAGGCAACCAAGAACAGTGGAAACACCACTCATTGTCATATACCTAAAGGAATCATGATCCTACTCAACAGATTCTTGCTCAGCCATGTTCATTGATACCATATTCACAATAGCTAGGAAATGGAAACAACCTACATGTGCTTCAACAGATTAATGGATAACTAAAAGATAAAGACAAATTAAATCAGAAAATTTACAGGGAAATGGATGAAACTAGAAAATGACATGCTGAGTGAGGTAACCCAGACCCAGGAAGACAAACACCACATAAGCTTCCATGTTATTTGTGGATTCTAACTCTGAATCTTTAAGTCTGAGTATATAACCTGGGGTAATAGCAGAAACTAGAAAAGTTAAAACCAAAAAAAAAGGTGAGGGGAGGCTATATAGGTAGAGAAAAGGAGCTACAGAGGTGGCCACATAGAGCTTATGTTTTGTCAAAGTTGGAAATGGGAAAACCAGGACAAGCAAGATTGTGATCATGTCTTGAAATGTAGCTCTGAGTGGCATGACATTCAATATAAGTCCCATGATTGCATGAAACTCATGATAATCCTCATGACCCAGTATCCCAAATGCAGAAGTTACAGATATATGCCATCATATTCTGCTTAAGAGACAGAATATTTTCAACTTTCCTTGAGTTGTTCAGAAAAGAAATGTAGTATTTTGTGCATAGATTTTATTCCAACACATATATACACACAAAAACTGACTGATGTAGGAATATGTTAATTATAAATTTGTGTAAAGAGAACAGGGGAGAACTTTGAGATTTTTTTATATGTATTTCTGAAAGTTTGAAATCACATGAAAATACTCATTGATAATTTATTTGATGAGTCATGGACAAAATGATAATCACAGTTAGGAAGTAGACATGATCACATTTGGAGAATAAGTAAGGAAATTATGCCACACAGGAAAATATTCAAACTGGTTTAAAATGGGAGAAATGAGGAAGTAAAGGGTAACCCAGGCAAATTTGAGTTTAGCCAGTCTATTTGGAGAAGCAGCTGACAACATGGAAGGTAAGAAGGCAAAGTGAAGATGCTCAATGAGATAAAGGTAAAGCATTGTCAGCTACAAAAAGTCTACAGAGCAGTAACTACACCAACCAAATGTTTGTCACCTTCCATATATGACAGAGCACCATAACTATTCTACTTGTCCAGTCTTTATGAATATTCTTAAAGTTATAATGTATAAGGATATTTATCATCATAATTAAGCTTAATTCATGCTTGCTTCTTGAAAATGGCAACAATTTAAAATCATCATGAAATTTTGTTGTCATTGCAACTATAGGAAAGATATTTTATTAGGAATAAACCTGTGTTAAGAACTTTCCTAAGATATATAAAAATAAATATTTAATTCAGTCTAGATTTTTCTATTTTAGTATTATCTAGGTATAATTCTTTTTTTTTTAAAGAGTGTGGTAATAGATTTTTTTTTCTAAGTACCTAAAATGACCTACATTATAGTATATATAGTTTTGGTGTTTAACTTCCTTTTTTATAGGATTGCTATTTATAACCACTTCCCTCAACCCTGGGGGGATTTAATAGGATTAAAGACTTCTGATTCACTTTGTATTTGAAGTTATTTTTTTCCCTCCACTTTTGCTCAGCTAGTGGAATCCATGATGAATTTTCATCTCCAAGGGGTAAGCTGTTTGTAATAAAGTCTGATAGCTGCCTTAGGTCTCCTTAGAAATAGCATCAATTCCTTCCTTTTCCTGTGTTTTGTTTCTTGTCTAGTGATAGAATCCATGTAGACACAATAACTTATAATGCTTAAGTACTGTTAAGCATGTAATGATTTTAGTTTTGTTCATGTAAGTATGTAAAAATTATCTTGTCTCATGGCAGAGAAATAAAGAAGATCATTTAGCATTCTACTTGTTTAGCAGTAGTAAGACTTCAATGAGAAAGGTAAAAGACAGAGATGCCCTGAGTTCAACTCTGGATGGAGATTAGAGTCACAGTGTACTCTAGAGGTAAGAACAGCAGATGCAGGCACAGAATGGAATTTGGAAGATAGATAATTAGGAGATAGATACTTCAAATAATGATTTAATCAAATGTTTTCTGACATTTGGGTAGCACTATAGGAGACAAATAAAACTCTTTGCATTTGACAAGCTGTGGAATTCATTTAAGTTGCTGAGTCAAAGAAATTATAGAAACAAATAAAATATACATAAAGAGAAAATAAATGAAAAATGCCTTTATTTGCATTATATTATAGTGTTGTTTCTCACAAAATGTCCTTTAGTTATTATTTTTATAATATATTAATGAAAAATACTTGAATGCATTCATTATTTAGATCCTTTCTTTTTCTATAAAGAAAATCAAAGAATGCTCTCATTGTACTATTTAAAAATACTTTAAAAGGAGAATATTAGTGTCTGGTGAATTCCACAGCAAAATACATTATTATGCAGATTATTTTTGAAATGGATGTTTGTGTGTCTTGACCTATGGGTGTAATAAAAATGTGTGATTTTGCTCAGGAAAGAACAGCTATATTATAGTTGTGAAGGTCTTTCTGTTTTTCCAAGGTTTCTTTAAAAGATGTGATTACTAATCTTCTTTGGTGCTTACAAAGCACTTGTCTGTCAGCAGAATTAGAGAATCACCCAACTAGAGAACAGGTTTCACAATAGCCTGAGATGAATTTTGTTCATTAGAGAGGAAAATGGCTTGTTTTAAGCCTAAATTGACATGCTTGCTAATTTCAGCAGTAAAAGCTGTTCCTTCTGGTCAGGTTTAATTTAGACTCTCAGAAAGTTCAAGTGAAAGTTGATGGAGTTACTTCTACAACACTCTTCTCAAAGGAACTTGAAAATCCTAAAGGTAAACCAGAGTAGGGCAAGCATCAAGTAATATGTCTGCAAATAAAAAGCAAAGAATGCTAGTACAATTTAAGAATGAACTAATATGAAATAAAAATTCTGATGGTTATTTCTTCTCGGAACTTTTCAGTTATTGAAAATAACTTTTAGTAGTTCTACAACCCTAACAAATATATATTTTTTCATGGCCACATCCATAGCCCCTAGAAGATCTAGGATTTGAAAAATAACATGTACTAAGTAAATTAATGCATGGATTTATATCCTTTTAACTGCATGTACTTGTTTCTTAATCGATTCCGAGGTGAGTGGTTGAAATTACCTGTAGTTTTGGGTGTAACATTTAAAAAGTATATCATCTATTGACCATAATCCTGCAGTTGAGAAAAGATCTTGCTAAAGCAACTTTTCAACTTGCTGTGTTACAGAAGATCAACTTTTCACATTCTAACCCTCAAATACATCTTATTTTATAAAATCTATTGCAATTGTTGTGCCTACTTTAAATTTTGTTCAGTACTGTCCAACTTACTTATGCTACTTACTTCAATAGCTGTCTTTGGCAATTTGTACCATATTTCAAACACACTTTTATATAAAGAAACCATAAAAGTTAGAAACCTGAAAATTGGATTTTTGTTCTGAGCAATCCCAACTTACAAATGCAGAAGATTTGTTAAAAGCTAGCCCCTCCAATTTTTTTTAAATACAAAGAAAATGTTCTAAATAAATGTACAATGTTTGAATAAGTTTCTCATACTATTTTAATATTACAAGAAATCATTGAGATTAAATCTGAAAGCTGATTTCCTTACCTATTCACAAAGGAAATGCTAAAGAAATGATCCAGATTTGCCCTTTCCAAAACCAAAATCCTTAGCAAATTATCTGGTATCAAAGAGCTAAGAGATAAGTAAGTTTCAGAAATATTACTAGCTACCAAATTTTATCTCTTCACTTTTATTAGCAATACATTTAAAGTCTGACAACTTCTAATTTAGTTATTAAGGCAACAAAAATAAAAGATGCATTCAAGCCTGGGAAGCAGGTAGGCTAACAGGTAGATCTTCACTTCTCCCTCTGCTTCTCCAAATCCAATCCACCAGTCTCATCCCCAGATCTTCTGCAGCAGATCATCTTCTTCCTCTATCCTCCTCTCCAGTGGACCATACATATCTTTCCCTCCTAAGCTCCCTCCCCTGACTCATTGATTTATTACTGCCCTCGACTCCAAGAGGCACTTTCTGGGAGTCCACAGGCCACTTTGACCAGGGTAACAAGTAGGCTAACTGCATGCAGATCTTCACCTTTATTGGAAAAGAAGAAGTCAAAGTATCTTTAATTGCAGATGATGTGATAGTATACATAAGTGACCCTAAAAGTTCTATCAGGAAGTTTCAACAGCTGATAAGGACTTTTAGCAAAGTAGCTGGATAAAAAATTAACTCACAACAATGAGCTCTCCTATATACAAATGACAAATGGACTAAGAAATTAGGGAAGCAACACCTTTCACAATAGACTCATAATATAAAATATCTTGGCACAACTCTAACCAAGCAAGTGAAAGACATGTATGGCAAGAACTTCAAGTCTTTGGAGAAATACATTGAAGAAGATATCAGAAGATGGGAACATCTCCCATGCTCATGCATTAGTAGGAATAATATAGTAAAAATGGTCATCCTACCAAAAGAATTTACAGATTCAAAGAAATTCCCACCAAATTCCAACAGATCTTTAATTCTTCATAGACTTTTAAAGGATAACTTTCAGATTCATATGAAACCACACCACGCACACACACACACACACACACACACACACACACACACACACACACACACATACACACATACACATACACACACCCAAAAAAAAGATAGATAAAATAACCCTGAATGTTCTAGTGTCTTTGCTACAGGGAGGTACTCTGAACCTAAACACCAACATGGCCACAAATCCCCTGATGCTGCCTGCAGCATATACTGGTGCCATGAGGGCACAAAGTTTGTAGGAATAACTACTAACTAATGTCTCATTTGACTGAAGGCCCATTTCATGACATGAAACTCATACCTGACATTGGTAGGGTGACCAAGAACCCAAGAATAGATAGTCTAGGGACCTAGGGTAAAAAAACAAAACATAAAATAAGAAATGCACATATAACATCTGTCAGATGGTTGTTAATAAATAGAAAGTATTGTTTACTTCACCAAATTAAAGTAAAATATAATAAGTTTCAGAACCAAAACAAAGTAGATTGATTTTTTCACATATTTTGGTCATATTCTAAGATTTGGGCCATTGGATAGAGACTAAGATGGCAAGTAGAGGAGATTGATGCTTGAAGATGAAAGGGAGTAATTACTGATTAACATTTATACTTAAAATGGTTTTAATGTTGAACTTATTATTTCACATGATTTTACAAAAGTCACTATTAAATTAAGATTAATTACATAAATGTTCCAGTGATGGCCCAGGGTTATGAGTGCTTGCTGTTCAACAATGAAGATTAGAGCTTGCATTCCAGCTTCCAGGGTTCTGGTTTCTGGGATTCCAGCTTCCAGGGTTCTAGCTTCCAGGGTTCCACCTTCCAGGATTCCAGATTCCAGGATTCCAGCTTCCATGGTTCCAGCTTCCAAGGTTCCAGTTTCCAGCATTCTAGCTTCCAGGGTTCCAGCTTCCAGAGTTCTAGCTACCAGGGTTCCAGCTTCTAGGAGATAAAGAAAAGATAATCACCAGGGCTTGCTGGTTGCCAGCACATCTGAAAATCATGAGCTATACATTCTCAGAAAGACTCTATCTCAAAATGCTAAGACAGAGAGTAATAGAGGAAGACACCTAATAGTATGAACTCCATGTGCACAGACATGTGTACATTTACCACATACACCACATATACACCAAAATATTTATATGAAGGAAGACTCTGGGGGCTAGAGTTTAAGTGATGATATCCAAACATTTATAATCATATGGTAAAGTACATAATTTGTTAATAATGAGTATTACTAGCTCTTTATTAATTCATTACATCTAAAATGAATAAAAGAAGTTCGGTGATTTTTATTTTTAATTTTTTTTCATTTTACATAGCAATCTCAGTTTCCCCTCCCTCCTCTTCTCCTTCCCCCCTACTTCACCCCATCCCACCTACCATCCATTCCTCAGGAATACACAAGGATGACACCATCTAAGACTCCTAGCAATAATGGAGAGGGTGCCTGAACTTACCTTTCCCTGACTACTCTAATTATCATCATAGAACCTACATCTAATAACCGATGGAAGCAGATGCAGTGATCCACAACCAAGCACTGAGCTGAGCTCCTAGACTTCAGTTGAAGAGAGGGAGGAGGGCTCACAGGAGCAAGTGAGGTCAAGATCATGATGGGGAAAACCACGAAATTTGATGATTTTTATGGATAGGCAATTTTAAGGAAACTTTCTGCAGTTCATCTATATTACCATCTTATTTTGTATGTAATGAATTTCAGGTACAAAGAAATCAAATTAAATAATATATCTTAAATGATATATGAGATTTTTCTGTTTCTAAAATATATATTCATGTTAATTCTGCAGGTTGATGAGATTACAAATATAACCAACTCTTTTAAAATACACTGTCATGAATCAAAATTACATTTCTTAGAAGTTTATTTACATAAACCCAGATGCTCTGAAATTACTCCATCTTAGTTCTTAGGTAGAGAAACAAGTCTTTAATAAGATTTTCATTTGAAATCATCTTGTATCTAAGAATGAAACACATTTCACATTCAGTTATTTTCCATTAAGCCTTACAAACTGGAGATTCATATCCTGTTACATCTTTTGACTTCTAGAAGTTCTTTTGGCTGATTTGAAAATAGCACTTTTCCTTTATGCTGTATAAGAGGAATATACAATGCTGGAGAACTCCCAATGTAAGAGATATTTCTTCTTTCAGGCAACACTACAAGATTTGGAACAGAGACGCCCCCAGTTGGAAGAACTCATTACTGCTGCCCAGAATTTGAAAAACAAAACCAGCAATCAGGAAGCTAGAACAGTCATTACTGACCGAAGTAAGTCTTTTAATGGGCCATTGAAAGTTAAGGCCAGATGCATGAAACACTAAGTAACAGCTCAAAATATAGAAAATGTGAAATACTTATATATGATAACTATTGTACTGAAGAATATGTTCAGTATATTAAGTAATCCAATAACTGAATATAATTCCAATGATTTGAAAATTTATGAATTTCATGAAGTTGGAGCTTATGTAGTCTCAAAGCACTGCATGGTGAATGTGATGAACATAGTATGGAGAGTTATTATCTCCTTAATTATCATCAATCTGAGATGGTGTTCAAGAAGATACCAGTCCCTCTCTCATAGTCTTGGTTGTTGGGCCAAGCTGACACTTGTTTCCTGAACCATCTGTTAGGTCTGTCTGCAGTGTCCTTCTAATAGCTATCATTTACTAGGTATCTTATAAGTATCAAATAAAGTATATGTACATATCAAGTCTTTACAAAGTCATTTTCTGCAGTTTCATAGTATCTTTTTGGTATATAAGTAATTGGTTCCAAGTTACTCAGATTGTTCAAGCTTTTGAAACAAAAATCATAGTTTAGAATTTACCAGTGTCCTTACGATTTGATGGCCTATTCCTTTGAGTACTTTATCACTTCCTTTTGTTGTTGTTGTTTGTAATATTATCACTAGAACTAAACATATTTATGTTCTGCAGTTACGTATGGCTTGATTAACTTCCTAGAGACACTGTCTCTTTCATTTGTAGTGGTGTTAATTTAAATAGCCTTTTCACAGTTGTGAAATCTAAATTCTGGTTATTGTTCAAACTATGAATCTGTATACAAACCAATGTACCAGGTGAACAACATTAACCCCTGTGACTAGTAAGCTCTCACATCTTGCTGGATTTCTGTAATAGAAGTTTACTTGTTTATTCTGTTACAGCCCCAAAATGCCATCTATGAAATCATCTGAAAACCCAAATTTCTTTCATTTTTTTGTATCCAGAACAGCTTAGCTATTTAATAGGCAGATATGAAATGAGTATTGATTGTGAGAATTCATCATGAGCAAACCCTAAAAGTAGTATGCATTTATTTTTATAGTCTGTTTTTGTGTCACGTTGCATGAGCCCATGTCTGTAAAGATAGTGTGAAAGTAGTACTGGTATTAAGCCCAGAAAGAAGAGAAACAGATTTGGAAAGAAATTAAGCAGTTTCTCTCACCAATAATTTTGAAAAAAAAGAACAATGATTGGTTCTATGGTTCTACATTAGATTTCAAGATGTCATTTATGTATCCAGCATGACATGAATAATATGACAGCCAACAGTGTGTTGTTCAATTGGTATATCAGTACTTTCTTTCCCCAGAGTGGAACCTAACAGTTCTCTACCAGTTTGCAATATACCAGGTCAAAAAAGTAAATCTTAATATGCAATTGCTTTGTTTCTTGCCTGAAAAAATATAAAAATTTGTTAAAGATATTTATGCAAATCTGACCAGACTCTTAGTCATTTGTTATTTTGCTAATGAGAACTAAATTCCTTTCCCTAAGAGAAAATTAGATTAATAAATTTTGCAATATATGTTCAATGTCAGCTACAGATTTTCCATTATGCCTTGCGATCTTTTTTCCTCTGTTGCATTTACATTTTTTTATGATATGGATTACAATTGAGTGACTGCAGGGCAAGTGCGTGTTTCTCTGCCAATATCAAGTGATTCAAATAACTCTGTTTTTCTAAGCTTTTGTCTTTTAGGAATGAGACCTTTATAAATAATTGCAGTATAAGAGACCAATTCTAATTTAAATAGTCTGTTGAAACATGCCATGCTGGTTATTAAGGCACAACTTGGAGTCTGACTTCTGAACATTCATTCATAGAGTTGCTAATGATGCTACTAGGATAATGCTGACAAAATATGTTTGTCTAAACAATGTCATCAGTAGCCCTGCTATGTTCTAATTTATCTCCCTATTTCAAATCTATGAAATGGGATGGAAATTCAATAATCACAAAGTTACATTACTGCTCAAAATAAATTTTTTTCTTTATATAAATTTTGTTTTCAAGGATAGGATAGGAATAAAATATTTGCTCATAAAGTTGTATTTGTCCATTAATGGTTTTGATCTTCCTTTTTTGTTGCCCTATGTCTTCTAGAAATTCTTAAAAATGATCATTTAAATAGAGGAAATATTTAATGCATGTGTGATACTTCACTGCTGAATTTGTCAATCATTCCTGGTCATTTTCATCTTCAAAGGGACTGGGTCAAGGGACCAAAAGCACATAAAATAAGAATGATTTGAAGTTACTTCCACAGAGGTATCTGAATTATGCAAAATTCTTGTTCATGCCCATTAATATTGCAAAGCATAATACCACAATACCTTGCATAGCAGTCAGAGGATATGGAAAGAAAAATCCTGCTTTATTATTCTGTTCATTTCACAAATAATACTGGCCAGTGTGAATCTCCTAACATTTGTATTTGAGGGCCTTACTTTTGTAGCTTTTTCTTCCATAATCCCCACCACTACCATCCTGAATCCATAACATACCGTAACAAAAACACATACAAGTTTTTTAGAGCAAGCTGCCTGGATTGCCCATTTGGCTTTGCCATCTTGGATAAAAAGACTAATCTCTATGAATTTCTGACCTCAGTTTCCTTTTCTATAAAATAGAGTTACTTGTATATGCCTTGGTGAGATAGCATATGACATACTTAGGGCAGAAACCTGATAAAACCTCAGTGAGAATGGGTATTAGCTAGTGCTATTTTAATTATAATCTGTTTTGGTTATTTGAATGCATATTTGAACACCATCTAATGAACTTTTAGTAGCTTTTTGTTTATTTCATTACTAAAAAAGGCAACAATTCAAAATACTTAACAGTGAATACTGCATGGAAAACATGAAATAAGTTATGCAGATAAAATTAAAATTAAATGATTACAGAAAATTTACCTGAGTAGTAAGGAAATTCATGTATGTTGTTTCACTTCCATGTTCCATATAAATGAAGGAGGTGCTTATTAATGTTACCATTTTTGAGATAGAAAATTAAGTTCTTGGAAAGATCAACTAATTTCTTGGAGGAGGTTAGGAAGATGATACATGAACCATGTCTATCTGACATTAAGGCTTTTAAGAGGTAAAACTGAAACAGCTGGTTATCCACCAAATGTGGCTACCTGTGTAAGACCTGTACACATCTGAAACAGTCACTACCCCATCATAGTGGAAGAGGAGCTTACCATGCCTCACCACTCCTTGAAGAGTTATCAGCAGTAAACTGTAGCTGAGGGAAGAGGATTAATAATAATAATAATAATAATAATAATAATAATAATAATTTTATTTAGTGGTATAGTGACTAGTAACTTGCCCAGTCTCCAAGTAAATAAACCCCAACCTATACTCATATAAGGAAGCCTAATTAAACAGTGAATTACAAAATCTTGAAACTAGGAAAGGGACTTTTGGGGAATACATAGGCTGCTCAGTGTGAGTAGAAATGGTATAATTTAATGATGAGAATAAATATAATCTAAAGTACATTATGTATATTATGAAATTGAACAGGAATAAAAATAATTTTTTTCAACAGGAAAGGCTAGCAAGTCAAAGAAGAGGAAGGATTATGTGTTTGAATCATAATGGATTCTCTTCTCTAAGAAATGATTCTCTTAGATGATAATGTCTGAAGCAAATAATATTTGTGTGAAACTCTGTTGTCTGTAAGACCTTGTTGCTGAAGACATCATATATTTTGTAGTTGGAGATCTTCTCTCCAGGTGTCACCAAGCCCCTGTGGTCTCACAACCCATGTATAAAATAATCACTCAGAGCCGGGCAGTGGTGGCACATGCCTTTAATCCCAGCACTCAGGAGGCAGAGGCAGGTGGATCTCTGTGAGTTCAAGGCCAGCCTGGGCTACCAAGTGAGTTCCAGGAAAGGCACAAAGCTACACTGAGAAACCCTATCTCAAAAAAAAAAAATCACTCAGACGCTTATATTACTTAAACTGCTTGGCCATTAGCTTAGGCCTATCATTGTCTAGCTCTTATTCATGTATTTAGCCCATTTCTATTAATTTATACTTTGCCACGTGGCTCGTGGCTCATGGCTTACCAGTACCTTGCATCTTGCTTTTCATGGCAGCAGCTGGCAGTATCTCCTGCTGCCTTCCACTTCCCACAATTTTCCTCCTCCTTGTCCTGCCTACCCTAACTTTCCTGCCTGGCTACTGGCCAATCAACACTTTATTTTACCCAATCCGAGCAACACATTTGACATACAGAACATCCCACAGCACTATATTTAAATCATAGAACATGGAAAAATCAAGCTGATATGGACCTTCATCCTCAATGGCCTAATTTTCATAGTGCTGAAAGATGCTGCACATGCTACAATAATAACTGATCTGGCAAGACATGCCCAGGATACGATAGTGGCACAATCATCATCAGAGTAACCAACCACTTTCTGCTTGGATTTAAGACCTCTTCCACCAGTTGAAACCCATACCTGAAACCATAATCAGGATAAGTACCTATAGACAGACAGTTCATATTCCCTAATGAAGAACCCACTACTATTATTCTACTAAATGGGCATGGTATTAAGTGAACTTCTAATGACTTATTGTTATAGCAATACATCAGTGCATCTCTCAACTCTCCTCTGAAGAGCTTGTATTTGTAGTAGATGTTGATTAACATGCTGACCCACAACTGACCTAGGTTTAGAGAATAAGAAACTGTAGAATGTTCAGCCCCAACAGAAGCATATATTCTACACCCTCCTCCCCAAAGCTCAGAAACATCTGGGAGAAGATAAGGTAGAAAGATAGCAGTAGATAATTACAAGGAAACATGTTTTGTCACAGCAGAACAGCTTCACATATAAACTTACAGCAGTTGGAACAACTTGTACAAATCCTGTGTAAGCACAAGCCCAGCTAGCAATTAGGCATACAACCCACCCCTATCCATGGAGCTGTTGGCAATTGTTAGCTACTAGGAGAGGAAGAGTCAGTTTTCTCTAAGAGTAAGTTTACTATGTAAGACCACATATATAAGACCACACATCAAACAATATTTGAGCAGCAAAAATTGGTCTTAAAGGATTTTTTTAAATAGGACCCAAAATAGGATGGATCAGTGGGGGAGGGGGTGAATCTGGAAACAGTTGGGAGAAGGGAGTAAATATGCTATTTTAAAAAAAATGTATAAAATAATGGTTTTTTTAAAAAGCCATTTCTAACCTGATTGCAAAGACAAGGGAAAGCTGTGAGAAAGATGAATATTGAAACATGGTACTTGCCAGTACTCTGAAATTATTTACTACTTTGCTGAAGATTTGGGCTTGAATTCAGTAACCAAAACAAGAATCAGAACCTGTCAGCCTCTCCTCATTTGGGAATAAAATAGACATGTACTTTTATCTCCAGTTTATTCATAGTATGTGCATTCTGCATGGAAAACATCATATCCATGGAATCAGATTGTTCAACTGGAAGCTGACTGGGTTCTGGAGGTACTTCTGACTACTGGCATTTTGGCTACTTTCTTTGCTTTCTCTACTTCTGGGGAATGATTTGGGATCCAGCCAAGTCCTTACTTAATACCACTCATTGTGGTCTTGCTTATATTTTTCCTATAAGTAGAAGAGACAAATCATCCTTGACCTCACAAATTTACATGCAAAAATGTGATATATAGGAGTATGAGCTCACTTCCCATTCTGGAGACCCAGACATGCCACAGCTAGAAAACACTCTTATACTTCTCTGCTTGTGGTTCATATTGCTGGTCAGGTTCACATTATAGCCAGAAAAACAGTGCACCTGTGAAACATGTACATCTAGTTAGGTGATAACATTGGCTAGGATATCCTTGACAGCTGTGACTTAGCATGTTGGCAAGAGTGTGGTAGCTGGTGTTTGTATTCTCATGTATTGTCTTGTAGTCTGGATCAGACTGCACCTTAGCCATTTACATAGGATCAGTTCATTTGAGATCATCCTCAAGACTGGGAAAATCATCATTCCCCTTTCTATTGTTCATAATTGTACTTATATTTACACTGTGAAAAAAGATATGAGTCAACATAAATAAAAATTATCCTAACTATAAAGCAGTTGGGTTACTTTTCTAATATAAATATATGGCACATTCTAGATACTCAAAATGGACTGTCATGGGGAGAGAAAGTTCTTATAGTGGCAACTGAGGGGAGAGAAAGTTCTTGTAGTGGCAACTGAAGGAATTTGAGTACAAGGCCTGGAGGTTTTGTCAACCAAACCAGGAGGACTACTGAAACAGTATGTCAAGTCCTCAGAAAGAGTTGTTTCTTTCGAGTTATTTTTCAGCTATAACTTTTTCATATCAGTCCAGAATTCTCTGATAAATTTGGTAACATCATGTATATTTTAAGAGAAGGACTTCACATTACATTGCTTAAAGACCTCATCCAGAGGACTACATATGGCAGAATATTCACTGAATGAGAATTGAAAATACTCTCTCAGGGATTGTTTGAACTAAAAGACAGTTTTAAAGCAGATTTCTCAACCCATTCATTACTACAACCAAATGCATCAAATCCTTTGTGGCAATATGAAAAGTCTGTGTTATTCCATATATATTTTTAAATCTCTATTGTTTATGAAATGCTAGCCAATATTTTCTTCCCAGGTATTTCCTATTAAAGGGTAGCTTATTTTAGAAATAGTGTAGTCTACCATATAAGTTATCTTCTTTTGACATGGAACACCTGCTGTCAATCTGTTGCAGCTACATGGAACTTTCAAAATTTATACCCACCAGGATATCCTGGCAACCAAAGAGTACAGTTCAGTTCAGCAAACATTTGAATGTTTACTTGGTGCCAGGTAAATCAGAGGCTATGGAGAGGATACATAGAGAAAGAAGCTTCTGTCTTTTTCTTAAAAGAGCTTGTGATCAAATGTTGGTACTTGGACAAGCATGTGTTGGCAAGGCAGTATAAGATAAGTACCTCAGTAGAGCATCATTACATACTGATAAACAGCAAGAAAAGGGACTTTGGACTCTGAGTGACAGGGCTCCTGAAATTTTTCTAAGAGAAAGTGATATTTACTCTACTAATGAATATGACTTTGAAAATCAAGATACTAAAGAGAGTAGAGTATTTAAGAAAGGAATGACAGAAGTGTTCATAATAGGAGCTGTGATAGCAATGGCATAAGAGTTGAATTTTTAGAGATAGAATTGTGTGTGTAGTGCAGATCATAAGAGAATAGTGGCTGTGAGGTAGTTTATAATTACCTGGAATAGCTTGTACAGTGACAGTGAGTGAAGAGTAAATACAGAGCCTACCAGGAAAAGCAGAGTTAACCATTTGCTTTCTGGGTCTAACAGTCCACTTGCTCTTATATATGTGTGTTACATAAAAATACTTTACAGAAGTAAAAATGAATACATAGTAAAAACAAATTTAATAATTATTTTAATAAGAATTTAAATACAATAGATTTCTTTATACTGAATAGATTTTATATGAAAACACCATTTTTTTACTTTCCCATTTATTAATTTGTGGTTACCTTCCTTATTTTTTCATTTATTTAAAATATACTCTTGTTTCCTACAATATATTCTGATTATGGTTTTCACTGCCTGTACTTCTATCAGATCCTCCCTGCCTCCCCTCCCATCCAGATCCATCCCATTTCTGTTTCTCATTAGAAACCAAATAAGCATCCTAAGGGAATGGTTCTCAACCTGTGGGTCATTACCTTCTGAGGACCACACATCAGATATCCTGCATGTCAGATATTTACATTACAATTCATAACAGTAGCAAAATTACAGTTATGAAATAGCAACAAAATAATTTTTTGGTTCAGGTCACCACAAAATGAGGAACTGTATTAAAGGGTAGTAGCATTAGGAAGGTTGAGAACCACTGATCTAAGGGATAATGATAAAATACAATATGAGATAAAACAAAAACGGACAAATCATAATAGGACAAATAAACAAAGAATTGAGCCCAAGAAAAGGCACATAAAACAGATATAGATGCAGAGGTATACTCATTCCCACACTCAGGAATCCCATAAAAACACAAAACTGGAAGCCATAATATATATGCAAGGGATCTATAGGGATTTTATATATATATAAAAAAAAACCTGACAAGTCATTATGAGACAAGGAACTCCAAAGATACTTTTGAATTTGTTTTTCTGTTGGCCATCGACTACTGGGCATGCAGCCTATCCTTAGCAGTAGTTTGTTTCCCCAATGAATCTTCCTTAGAGAAAACTTTTTATTGGCAAGTAGTTATCAATTGGAGATAGCTTCAGGTATCAGAGTGTGGCGTGTGTCCACTTCCCCTTTCAGCGGTAGAACCCCATCTGGGGCAGGCCCATGCTAGCCCTGTGCATGTTGCCTCTGTCTCTGTGAGTTCATGTTGTATTTAGAAGACCTTGTTTCTGTGGTGTCTTCCATCTACTCTGGTCCTTACATTCTTTCTGCATCCTCTTATGTAGGGGTCCTTGAGACCTGAGAGGAGACTTACTTAATGGAGATATCCAATTTATGTCTGAGTGTTGCAAGGTCTTTTACTCTCTGCATGTTGTCTGGCTGGGACTCTGTATTTCTTCCTATCTGCTACAGGAGGAAGCTTCTCTGATAATGTCTGAGTAAGGCACTGATCTACGAATGTTGCAAAATGCCATTGGAAGTCATTTTATTGCTACATAGAAGAGTAAAATTTGGATTTCCTCTAGATTCTAGGATCTCTAGTCTCAGGTTCTTGATCACCCAAGTGGTGTCAGGTCACATCTCATGGTGTGGACCTTAAACAGATATTGGATGGTTACCCATAAGCTTTGTGCTACTATTGTACCAGAGTATCTTGCAGGCAGGACACCATTGTAGATTAAAGAGTTTGTAGCTATGTTTGTGTTTGCATTTCTCCTTTGGTAACAGGCAGGGTACCTTCTGGTACCAAGAACACTAGTCTCTAGGAGTGAATGCCCTATATAGGCACCAGATTTGACTTCTCTGTTTTCAGTGAGTTGTGTAGGTATTGTCTTCAGCAATCCTTGCCTTCAGTTTGTGAAGACAGACCTACAGCCAAGGCAACAGCATGGCTTGTTTGGGGTTTGCCAAGGGGCCACTTTGACCAACAATTCAGGTTGATATAAACATTCTGAGTGCTGGAAACTTCATTTGCTAACAAGAGAAGTCCAGTTGAGGCTCTGTCTGCCTGTTATTTTGAAAATTCATTTAAATCAACTTCATATATGTTAGGAATGGATATTAGGAATGTATTTTAGGTAATTTCTACTGTATTAGGTTGCCATACCACTACTCATATGGCCCTTAATTTTAGCTCTCTCATTCCATATGTCCTCGCTTGTCCCCCATTCCTCTCCCTCCCTGCTTGATCCTCCAGTTCCAGTCCCCCATTCATCTTTAACTATGAATTCTCTTTCCTCTTCATGGGGAGATAAAGTCGTCACCACCACCCAGTGCCTTGTGTTATACCTCGCCTCTGTGGTTCTATGGATTATAGCTTGCTTATCATAGATTCAATAGATAATATCTGCAAGCAAATATATACTATATTTGTCTTTCAGGGACTAGATTACCTCACTTTGGGTGAGTTTTTTCTAGTTCTATCCATTTACCTGTTAATTTCATTATCTTTAACAGCTTATTTGTATTCCATTTTGTAAATGTACTACATTTTATTTATCTATTCATCCATTTAGTGATATCTAGGTTGTTTCCAATTTCTGGCTATTAGGAATAGGGCAGCAATGAACATGGTTGAGACTCTGTAGTAGGATGAAGTGTCCTTTAGGAATGTGCCTAAGAATGATATAATTGTATCTTGAGGTTGATTGAGTTATATCTTTCTGAGGAACTGCCACATTGTTTTCCATAGTGGTTGTACAGGTTTGCAGTCCCACCAAGAATGGATGAGTGTTTACCATCCTTGCCAGCATGAACTTTCATTTGTTTTGTGGATCTTAGCCAATCTGACAAGTATATGGTGAAAAATCAAAGCAGCTTTGATTGGCCTAGTCCTGATGATCGAGGATGTTAAACATTTCTTAGTTTTTCTCATCCAATGGGTTTTTTTCTCTTCTGAGTTTTTTCTGTTTAGATCTGCGCCCCATTTTTAAATTGGATTGTTTTCTTGATATCTGTCTGAGTTCTTATTTATATATTTTGGATATTAGCACTCTATCAGATTTGCAGTTGATAAAAATATTTTCCCTTTCTATAGGCTGCCCCTTTATCCTAATGATAATATCCTTTGGTGTTTGGAAGATTTACAGTTTCATGATGTCCCATTTATGAATTTTCGATCTCAGTGCCTTTGGTAACAGTTTTCTGTTTAGAAAGTATTTTTCTGTACCAAATGAGTTCAAGGACAGTGACCACTTTTTTCTGTCATATACAGTGTCTTTGGTTTTATGTTGAGATATTTGATCCATTTGCAGTTGAGTTTTGTACAGGGTAATAAGTATGGATCTATTTGGATTCTCTTACATACAGCCATCCAGTTTACCCAGCATGTTGATTAACAGAATCCAATGAAGACCTGGACATAAATCCACACACCTATCAACACCTGGGTTTTGATAAAGAAGCCAGAAATACACACTGGAAAAGAGACAATATCTTCAGTATCATAAATTATTGACTGTCTGTGCCCCTTAACCAAACAGGATGGTTTGGACTCATCACCCCCATTATTTTGAGCCTGTGGTGAGACAGTACATTGTGCCAAAGTATATGGGTCAGAGCATATTATGACTAAGATGAGCAGCAATAGTAAATCTATGAATCCTTGTTAGGATGAAGGCAGCGTAACTAAAAGATTAAATGAACATTCTCCATTTTCTGAGTGTAACAGTGTGAAGCAGTATTTCTGCACCCTTGCCACTGTCATTGCTTATTTCAAAGGAGAAAAGTCTTTTCATTCCTATTTAGTAGGAACAGTAGTAGAAGTGGTGGTGGTGGGGGGGTGGTGATAGTAATATGTCTTTTCTTTCAACATTAGTCTTTAAAGATTTTTAAATTATTAATTTGTATGTATGTTCACTCATGTATGGTTATGTGCACATGCATTCTAGTGCAAGAGAAGGTCAGAAGAGGGTATCAGATCACCTAGAACTGGAGTTACAGGCAGTTGTGAGTCACTATGTGGGGGCTGGGAACCAAAATCTAACTTTCTGTAAAAGAATAAAATGCTCTTAAATGCAGAGCCACTTCTCCAGCCTTTTCTCTCAGTGTTAATTACTAGTTACAGTGCATTATTCCAGATAAATAGAACTTATAGGGTGTGTGACGGTGTGTTCACGTGTGTTCGTGTGCAAAAGAGAGGGAGAGGGAGGGAGAGAGAGGAGGGTAAGCAAGTACGGAGAGGAAGACAAGGGAAGAACTTCTGAAGCATTGAATTTCAGAATTGTAGGAGCAGACAAGTTCAAAGTACATAGAACAAGCTGCTAAGGCAAAGGCATGGGAAGTGTTGATGCTGGATTTCAATGGAAATCTGGAGGTAGAATTCCTTTCACTCCTGGAGACTTCAGTCTTTCCTCTTAAGGTCTTCAATGGATGGGATATGATTATCCCCATTATGGAATATAATCTGCTTTGCTGAAATATTAACCACACATAAACATACCTTCACAAGTCTAGACTGGTGCTTGACTAAACACCTGGGGAAAATTTACCAACTTAAGTTTCATAATCTTGTGCACTCTTTTAGATATAAATCTCCTGATTCATTTTAATGGCATACAGTTAATAAGAGACCTGAAATGTTTATTAAATACTAGAAATTGTCTTTAATAGTCTAAAGAAGTTCAGAATCATTGAAAGAATAACATATATGAAACATCTTACTGATAAAAAGCAATTAGAGGGCTGATGAGATGGCTCAGCTATAAAAGGCACTTGCTACCAAGCCTGGTGACCTTCGTTTAATCCTCAGGACCCACAACACTATAAGGAGAAAACTGTCTCGTGCAAGGTCTCTTCTAACCTTCATATTCACACATGTGCGTGCACACACACAACAAATAAATAAATACAAAATGTTTAAATCAAGTATGTTTATAATCAGCTTATAAATTGGGTATACTAAATATCTCTCATGAAAATAATCTTAATGTCTTTTTTTTCAATTCTGAGGATTAATAGAAAATATATTTAAATAATCTTTTACTTGAATAATTATTTTTATTATATAGGTTTATGTTAGGCCCTTCTCATGAAAGTATGTAATGTACTTTGAGTTTATCCCCTTTCTTTGTCCATCAATACCTTCCCATTTCTCACACCTCCTCTTTTCCATTCATCTCCTTTGTTTTCAAACAGTTTTGCTTCTACTTTTGTACCACTCCACATACAGCATTTAATATTCCTATTGAGTCTGGGACCCATGGGTGGGAGAAAACATGCAGTATTTGCCCTTCTGAGACTGACTTAGTGTGCTTAATATAATTATCTCCAATTGTACCCATTTTACTTAGAATGACGTAATTTCCTCTTTATGCTGAAATGAGTTCCATTGTATATAAATCACATTTTCCATTCCTCAGTTGATGGGCAGTGGTGCAATAAACATTGATATGCAAGTATTTCTGTGTTGTTGTTTTTTTTAATTTTGGACAAATACCCAGGAATGGTATAGCTGAGTCATAAGAAAGATGTATTTATAGCTTTTTCAGGGATCTCCATACTGGCTACCACATTCTGGACTAGTTTACATTCTCACCAGCAGTGTATAAGGGTGGCTCTTTTTCTGCATTCTCCCTGGTGTTTGTCATTATTTTTTCCTTTAAAGATTTGATTCATTTTACATGCCAACTACAGATCCCCCTCTCATCCCTCATCCTGCTCCCCCCCCAGCATCCCTCCCTCAATTCCCCTATCCCCTCCTCCAAAAGGGTAAGGTCGCCCATGGGGAGGCAGTAGAGCCTGGTACATTCACTTGAGGCAGGCCCAAACCACTCCCCTGACCTCAAGGCTGTGCTAGGTCCCCGCCACAGGTAGTGGGCTCCAAAAAGCCAGCTCATACATCAGGTATGGATCCTGATCCTACTGCCAGGGGCCCCTTAAGCAGATCAAGGTACACAACTGTCTTGCATATGCAGAGGGCCTAGTCTGTTCCCATGCAGGTTCTACAGCTGTTGATCTAAAGTTTGTGAGTCCCTATGAGCTTGGTTCAGTTGTCTCTGTAGATTTCTCCATCATGATCTGGACCTTCAATGCTCATAAACTACCTCTTCCTTCTCTTTGACTGGACTCCCAGAGCTTTGCCTGGTGCTTGGCTGTGGATCTCTACATCTGTTTCCATCAGTTGCGAGATAAAGGCTCTATGATGATACTTAGGGTATTCACCAATCTGATTACTAAGGTAGGCCAGTTCAGGTACCCTCTCCAATATTGCTAATAGTCTATTTAATCTGAGGTCGTCCTTGTGGATTCCTGGGAATTTCCCTAGCACCAAGTTTCTCCTTTACACCATATTGTCTCCTTGTATCAAGATATTTAAATATTTAAATCCAAATAAACATATAAATATTTAAACCAAATATGTTTATAATTATTCTAAAATTATGTTGAAAGTGTACTGAGTATCTATCATGAAAGTAATCTTAATGTCTTTTTTTCAACTCGAAGGATTAATAGAAAAAGTTGTTTAAAACTAAATTATCAAATCCAATTGTGTTAAGCTAATATTTTAAGTGAATATATACCATGAAAAAACAATTTTATTTCAAGTTATTTACTTCCAATTAATAACATAAAGTGTTAATACTTCCTTATTTGTATTATGTTTAATCTTGAAGGAAAATATTTAAGTTAATAAATGTACTCATTCACTTTTAAAATAAATAATGAACACAGTTATTAAGCCAAGTAATAAGAATGTTTTAAATATTTTATGTATGCTAGAATAAATATAGTAGTTAAGGACATATAAAGAATTTCATGCACAAATGAGCTAATAATACAAATATAAGCCAGAGAAAGGTGTGCTAACGAAAGGAGATTCCAGATTCATAAAATTGCTAACTGTATGTTAGTTTGACCCACATATAATTGCTTAGCATGGCAATCCAACCTCTCATGAGACTATGGCAGGAAGTTTGACTTCCAGGTGAAACTAGAGGTGATAGTGCAATTCTCTTTCTGCATTGCTTTCAAATGATAAATTCAGAATCTCCAATAATATGTTGGTGTTGCATTAGACAAAGAAAATAAAAGGCTTCCCCTTGGGGTAATTTAACCAAGAGCAAGCTCAGATTTAAATTCTCTACTCCTGTCTCTCTATAACTTCCATCATCCATATCTGTCTGTTGTGTGAGTCTGAATCTGTGAGTGTCTGAATTCTGTTTTGAGTAGATTTCTGTCCATTCCTCTCTATATATCCCTAATCACGGGCTTTTATCTTTCTATTGTTGAACAGCACAAAAAACATTAATGGGGGAGGGATGGGATACTTTATAGAAACTTTAAACAGAGTTTAACAAATCATTATGTTGCTGACTCCAACTGACCCCAGATGATCCATTTAACAAAGAAATGCTATCCAGCAACATCCCTATGCTATGTCCAATATTTATGGTGGGTATTCATTGTATAATATTATTTTCAACCTACTTGTTGTTTTCAGCAAATGATTATCATACACACAAACATTGCTCTCTGGTTGAGGGGAATGGAAGAATATATAACTTAAGATTATAGCTATGTATTTCCTGATATATGGGAAATCTAAGTCAAGTAATGTTGGCTGTTTTATTGTTCTCTTAAAGGCAGGTTAAATAAACAGACTGAGTACACAGCAGGAGAGCACTGTTAAGTATGAATTGAACCCAAAGTATATTAACTCAGGCAATCAAAAGCTCCAGGCTTAGAATCTAAGATATATTTTTATCATAATGCATTGTCATATCTCTTCCAGACTATTTATGTCTGTCTCTGTATCTATGTCTCTCTTTCTGCCTCTCCCTCTCTTTCTGTCTCTCTCACACACAGGCACGCACACACACATACACATGCACATGCATACACTTTTCTTTAATTTCATTTTAGAAATGCTGTAGTATTATCAACTTTGGATCTAAAACCAGATTTGTTAGAGTTAAGCCAAATGTCTGTGACAATTACTTAGTTGTAGTGCTACCTTTGGAAAATTATTTAATATGTGATATACCCATGTGCATAGTTACAAATTATATATTTATATATAAATCATAAGATACTATTAATATAGTTATATAAAGTACCAACTTCTGATCATCTCAACTAAAATCAAATGTATGGGAACGATTTGGCTCAAAATTTGAAGATCCTCAGAGGAACTAATTCATATACCACATAAAACAAAGCAAAGTCACATTTAAACCATTTTAGAAAGATTTGAAACTAATATGGAAAACATACCAGAACATACTAGAAACAACGAGTCCAGAATTAGAAGCAGTAGAGTGTTAGTTCAGTTAGAGACAGGAAAGTGGGAAACCAGATAATAATTTATTACTTCTTATGTGCCACATTTGTTAAGTAGCAATGCCAGAGGTTAAGAATTGCAATAATTTCTGTGTCATTTCGTGTACTGCTTTCATGTCCTTAACTGAACCATAAACTTCAAACTGTTAACTTTAGCTGGAAGGTTTCTCCATTCCCTCCTGGCCCCGCAGTCCCTCAGCCGCTTATAAAATAAACATTCCGAGGCTTATATTCATTACCAATTGTATCACCTATGTCAGGCTTCTCGCTAGCTGGATCTTATAAGTTAACCCATTTCTATTAGTGTATAAGGCTACATGATCATAGCCTTACTGGTCTGTTGGCATCTTGCTGCTCCTTCTGTTGTGGTTGGCATCTATCTCCAGACTCTGCCTTTCTCTTTCCTGTCTCTCTGCTTAGATTTACCATCTGTCTCTAAGCTGCCTTACCATAGGCCAAAGCAGCTTATTTATTAACCAATGAGAACATATATTCACAGTATACAGAAAGACATCCCCAGCAGTTAACACCTTTGAATTATTATAATTCTAGCACAATGTACTGAATATAACACATATGCTGTAAATACTTAGTGATTTAATGTAAGGTCTCATGAAGGAGATGGTTGCTAGCATAGGCCACAAGTTGCCACCAACATGTCTATGGTTTTTAGTTAACATTAGGAAGAACAAGCATAAAGAGATCAATTAAATGCCTTGTTTCAAAAAAAATGGAAACTAAAGAGACTTTGACTTTGAAATGACAGGGGAGTTTTCAATCTTACGAGTCATGGAGTCTTGTTTTAATAGGACAGATTTGAAAAGCACCTTGGACTCATATGTTCACATAAATTATCCTTGCAGAATATGATTTGCTTGGCCATATGATATGGCCTTTAGTTTAGTTTGCATATTGCTCTAATTTTAATAATATAGAACTTTTACATTGAAGAACTCAAATCCCTGTCTTCACAATTTTAAATGCAAAGTAAAATTTCACATACACACATACACAAACACAAACACACACACACACACACACACACACACACACACACACACACACACGCATGCACGCAGACACTGTGCATGACTAAGTAACTTCTTATTTCTACTGCAAGCAAAACACATACCAATTCACAGAAGCTGGTAAGATGTTGTGACCATTAAAGAATTATAATCAATTGCCTTACACTTTCTTAAGTAGGTAAATGTTTTACATATTTTAAGACTAAAAACAGGCAAACCAATTATGATACTTTACATCATTTAGTAGTAAAATCTTAAACACTCACTGGAGAGTTACTTATTTTAACTGTACTCATTTTATTTTAATTAAATGGTATCATTTCCTTCTTTATGTGTACCTGATTCTAAAATTATATACCGTAAGTTTTTTGAGGAAACTGTACACTACTTTTTGTAATGGCTGCAACTGCACCAACTGTGAATGAGCATTCTCTTTCCCCACACCCAGGCCAGTATTTGTTGTCAGTTGTTTTGTTATCTTGGCTCTTCTAACTGGGGTAATATGAAATATCAAAGTAGTTTTCATTTACATTTTCTTAATTGCAAAGGATATCACCAGTATTTAAAATGTGTTTCTAACCCATTTTTATTTATTATTATAACTTTCTGTTAAGATCTTTCATCCGTTTTTGAAATAAAAACTAATAAAGAATTTAACCTATTTCACATGCTAAAGAAATTCATTTATTTCATTTAAATAGTAGATTTATAGTAAAATAGCATACTACGATAACAATAAAATATGATGAAATTGTGCTCACAAATGATTTAAGTTCATTAGAAAAATACATACAGCAGTGGTTGTTCCAACTCTCTCATATAAGTAGCAGACAGCTTAAAGGCAGCACCTTCCTTTAAAGAATGTATAAATTAATGTTAGTATATACAAAAAGTCATCAAATGTTGATCAAAGGCTTTTAAAGTTAGGCATAATGATGCATGCCTATAATACCAGCACTTAAGAAACTGAAGCATGATTGTTTTTGTGAGGCCAGCCTGAGATACATAAAGAAACTCTGTCTCAAAACTTTTTGTTTACTTTCAAGTTATATAAACAAAGTACAGACTAACCTTCTAAAATTTACAGGACTTCTGAGAGTGATGGCTCCTTTGTATATATGTGTAAGTCTGCAAATGTTTAATAATTTACTTTGTATAACATAAACTGGAGTAAAAATAAATTTACTTATTTCCCCAAAATGTGGTACATTACCTTAAAAATATGACCTAAACTTTTTCATTAATGAGTTGCATGAATATATAAATTATATAAATTGAAAATATGCATATAATATATTAAAATTTTCATCAGATATTTATTAATCAGTGTTTATTATATACTTAAGAGTGTGCAAAGTGCTTTAGTAGGAATTATTAGGTATGAAATTTAAAACAGCCTAATATTATACATAATGCATGTCTAATACAAAGAAAATATAAACATTATGTTTATGACATATTATTCATTCAGTTCTCTACACATTCAGTCATTTATTCATTGCTCATTAATTCATTCAATAATTATTTAGCTGAAGGGTATAGACAGAAGTTTCTCCAGTCCCATTTAACCCTGCATTTCCGTAGCCGCTTATAAAATAATCATTCAGAGGCTTAATATTAATTGAAAACTATATGGCCTATGGCTTAGACTTCTTGCTAGCTAGCTTGTGTAACTTAACTCAACCCATAACTATTAATCTATATGTCACCACGTGTTCCATGGCTTCACCTGTGTCCCATTACATGTTTCTCCTTGGAGGGTGGGTTGACATCTCCACCCACTCTCCTTTCTTCTCTCACTCTCTCTCTTGGATTTTCCCCCCTGGCTCCATCATGCCTTGCCATAGGCCAAGGCAGTTTTATTTATTAGCCAATGGGAGCAACACATATTCATAGCATACAGAAAGATATCACACACCAGAGGGTAAAGAACGTATATAATGAATCACTTTGTAAAGAGTTGACAAGCTAGAAGTTATGAGCATACTGGAGAGAACTTTGATACAAAGCAAAGATGAGGTATTAGCAACAAAAAGACGTGCAAAGACAAAAGAGATTTGGTCTAATGTAGGCAAGAATTGTGCCTGTTTTGTTTCATCATAAATTTCCCCAAACCTCGGTCAGTTGTGAGCACAAAATCAGTTTAGATTAGTTTGAGAAAAGAAAAGAAAAGCTGAACTTGGACCTTTTGCTGGAAGAAAGGACATTTTCAGTTAGACTCAAAAAACACCATTGCATCCTAACAATGACAGTACTAACTTCAATCAGATATTTTTATTCCTCTCACTTCTCACTCTACTCCCATTTAAAATCATCAGGATAAGAAATGGAATGTATTTCGACCTGGAGCTGTAACCCTTTAGGAAAGCAAGACGGGATGTATGGAAGAGAACAGCCACTTACATCATGACTGGGATGCAGAAAAGAAAAGAAGGCTTGGTGGATGCAACTAAGCTGGGACAAACATCATGAGAAAACAGGGTGTGGTGGAGCAATCTTGCAATTCCAGCACTTAAGAGCTTGAGGCAGGAGAATCCAAAGCTTAAGATCATCCTCAGATACATAGCAAGTAGAAGGTCATCCTGCTCTGCGTGACATTTTGTCTCAAAAACAAACTTTGTAGGTTATAATAAATGAACCTTAAGTTGAGAAGGGCAAAGAAGTAGATCTAGGATGAGTGAATATTATATGCAGGTATCAAATTCTCAATATTGATAAAAATATTACATTTAAAACATCAATAAGCAAAAAAATAAATAAATAAAATAGCTGCTGGTAAATAAGCCAGAAGATCGGGAAGTCAGAGAGGAGTAATGGAATCCCACAACACATTACTACTCAAGGTATGAAGGAACATGCTTACTTATATCCTTTCCTATTTGTGGGAGAAATATTACATTATTAAATTTAAGTTGTTAAAGTATTGGACTACATCCTCTAATTCTAATGCCTTAAAATGATACCAGGACATTTGTATTATGGTGGCCAGTAGTGACATGAAAATTTCCCATGTAACAGGAAACTTAAGCAAAGATACAAGGAGGAATAAAGGTAACAAAATCATTCTTCTACATATATGCCATAAGAATCCTTATTAGTCCTCATACAATTTATGCATTTATATAATTTTTTTTGGTTCTTCAAGACAGGGTTTCTCTGTGTAGCTTTGCACCTTTCCTGGAACTCACTTTGTAGACCAGGCTGGCCTCAAACTCACAGAGATCCGCCTGCCTCTGCCTCCCAACTGCTGGGATTAAAGGCATGCACCAACACTGCCTGGCTAGAAATTTTAAAAAATAAAGCTATAAAGATACTCACATCAGGATCCACAAGGGGAAAATAAACTGTTAACAAATCCAATATATTACAATCAATTCTCACTGAAATAGGGAACATGGATATATTAGGTTAATCTACATGCTAATAAAATTATTTGTGAGTGACATGAGTATTTGAAAACTTGTATGACGTAGGGACAGCTGGAATTATGAAGAGTTCTGAGTAAGATGGCAATCGTAGTAGAGCAAACTTGCTGTATTGTGCAGCTCTGGCAATGAATTTCCTATTGTCTTAAATTATACTTACATAATACAACTACAATACAATAGCTTGGGAGAGTCTACCAAGAATTTACATCATTGGTCATTTATGGCATGTTATGCCTCTATCACATGAAAATACCAGTATTAAACATAGAGTTGTGCATCTTTTATTTATTTATTTTGGCATTTGCTGACTTAAAACTACTTATCCTTCCCTTAAAACCAGATATTTCATTCTTAGTTAAGAATATTTCACATAATTCCTAAACTTAGGAATTGTAACAAAATTAACTATAGAAAGGCAGTTGACATTCAAGAAGATTACTGTTCAATACCATGTGGACTGACAGATTTTCAAATATCTTTATAAGTATATGTGATGAATGCATATTGCCCAAAAGAAATCCTTTGCACCCTCATGGTAGAAACCTTGTAGAAACGTTAAGTTAAATAACAGGTGGATGTTACAATTAATATGTGACCTCAGTTTGACTAATTCTGAAATATGTGCTGTTAGCCTATGTGTTCGTCATTTTGAACTGCACATTTTAATAAAGGTTTCCTTTTTTCTTTTTTTTATTAAGAAATTTTTCATTTTACATACCATACAGGTTCCTTTTCAATGTCTTGCTAATACTTAAGTCACTTTTTTAATATAGAGAGAGAAATGTAAAATCCAAATTGGCATAAGAACTAATTTGGCAATAAATACTGGGGCATAAGCACATGCCAAGTAATTATCAGAAATCCTTACTTTTTGCTACTTCACAAGTGTGATCTTAAGATAATGGGGTGAACCTTGCATTGTGGGGCTTCATGAGGTTTTACAGTGTGATATGTTTTATGGTTTGACTGTAAAAAGAAAAAAAATATTTTTAAAGCATTCTGGGAATGTCTGCCAATTAAAATCGGGAGATTAGCTGAAGGTTTGCAGCAACTGAATTTTGAATACAGATGGTGCCAAATTGAGGGTTTCCATAGCAGCAGACTCTTCCTTAATAACTTTTAGATGGGAGGGGTACACTACATAGGAAACCATCTTCCTACAAATGTAAATTCTTACATCATGTCCTCAGATTGATTTAGAAGCTAATTAACTGATGGTTGTTGTAAGTAGATTTAACTGTTACTATATTCTGAAAAAACATTTAGAGAATATCAGAAATAAATTTTAGGAACCTTAGAAAGACATAGAATGGTATGATTTAAAAAGCATTTCTTGGTCTACAGCCAAATATGATTTTACATTAAGTATCACTATGTTACCATTGATTTCTGGACTCCAATACTTTATCCTTAACTTTTCTAATTACTAATGAGTTGTTATTCTTAATATTTTTGTAATTTATACTAGTTAAGATTTGATTATCTAGATACAATCAAAGATAAAGGTAACTCACACGGGTTTTAAATTCCTCCTACATTCTTCTTTCAGGTTTATATTACTTTCCCTGGTTATTTGGTGATTATAAAAAAACATGATGTAAACCATTTCAGGAAGAGCCTCACTAATAATGTTCATATCAGGCAGTGGTATGGTCAGAGATCTAGTGTCCAGTACTCAAATTTGCACAACTAGGTACCAAATTTGGGTAATTTACCTAAAAGTAATCATTCTCTGAGTGTGGGCCATCTACACAAACTGAAAAATTAAAATACTGACATCAAAGGTATTTGAAGGAAGAAATGAAAGGTTTAAACTCTTACATTAAAACATTGCAATGTTATAGCAATAATAATTTTCTTATGGTGTCCAAGGCAAAATTATACATTACAATGCTTGATGGTGACTATCAGATTTGACAAAGCTAAAAAGTAGTGTTACAGAATGGCACCTTATGTGAGAGAAGCTGGATAACCTTAACCATCTTTAAAAGAAACAGAGAAATAAACCATTTACCTCACACGGTGCCAAAGATAAAATGACACATACTAATTTCCTTGTTTTCCTTTCAGACTCCACACAGCAACTCACTCCCCACCTATATCACAGAAACACAGGCACACCAATATACAGGTTTGCATATTTGCACTTGCACACACACACACACACACACACACACACACACACACACGACTATCCTTGCTCTCCTCCTGTGTTATGCCCAAAGTAAAACTCAAATACTTTTCTATAAACTAATCCTTTAAATATTTATATTAGCATGTTATTACCCATTGCTGCTCTGACTGATCTAGTAGGGTGAATCACTACTCTGTGAAGCACACTACTAGACATTTGTGAAATAAGTGTCCCTCCATAGATTTTGAGCCCTATTGAAAATGTATGGAGCTTCCCACCCCACCATGAGAAATTTTGATATAATATTGAGGCTTTGGAACACTACAATTTTAAAAGATTTCCACAGTTGGTACAAATTCAGCCAGCCTATATCTATCTGTATGTCTATATTCTAATACTATCCACCACCATTTTATTCCTAGTTTTAAAATAAAAACAAACTTTTTAAATTTATTTCTGAAATTTAGGTTTATGTAAACTTGTACATATAAAGAGATACTGAGGCAATACATAGGTAAAAAGAGGGATGAGTATAGAATTGAAATATGTATTTTATATAGAAATGTGCTGTTTAAAGCTGTAAAGTAATTGTATATATAAATAGAAATATAGAGCACAGATGTTAGGCACTCTCACAGGTCAAAGCAGCATGATATGTAACTTGAATAAAAGAAGTACACCTATCTCTGACACATACCAACCCCAATAATCTTTATAATTACTCCTGGCTTGGTAAATTTAAAAAACAAATGAAACACTTCACATTCTTTCACTAATTTTTCTCTAGAATCATTCTTGAATAATAATCACACATAAAAATCAAGTCCTGTTGTATTATAGTAATGCAGCATAAAATATCAAATGGGAAGGAAGTAAAGAAATTGCACCTTCAGAAAAGACCCAGTTCATATGTATAAGGGCTAGACTTCTTGAACTCAGCACTTAATGATTGATTTGACCCTCTTTAACACTGAGAAGGTAAGCATAATGTGAGGCTGTCTATAACGTTTGATTTGAAAAATAAAATCCTAAAAACAAAGCAAGCAAGACAGTGAGAACAGGAAAGGAAACAGACAGGCAAAGGAGAATATAAAATCCTTAGTTTGAGAAGAAATAGAAATTAAATAAGAAATTTGGTCATTAAACATTTCAGTATTTAGCATTATTTAACTTTATAATTGAATTATTAATTTCAAAAATGTTCATCAAAATATATAGCAGTTTCTGATAACTATATAATAAAGGTATTAATTTAATTTTATAGGAAATTTATTTAGGGTTTTTATAATGATCTGAGAATGAAGTACAGTAAGAGTATTTACCTACCATGGGCAACGTCCAGTGTTCAATCCTAAGCGCTGACAGAACAGCAAAAGAATAGTTTATTCTTGCCAAAGAATGTTTCAAAGTTTATTAGAAGAGGATTCAAATAGTAATTTTTTAGCTTTGGGAATAGATATACACGCTAAGAGAAAAGGATAATATAGACTTATTTATTCTGTGACCCTAACTTTATAAAAACAGAGTCAACAAGACACTATATAAATTGACAACACATTACAGTATTTAACACTTATTATTTGTAAAATATATGTGAACTTAGATTTTCCTTTGTTCCCATTTGTGTTTTCCAGTGCAAAATAATCAAATGTGTTGAGTTTATACTCAGAACATATAATTGTAAATATATTGTAGTGTTGTGGTTTCTCAAACTTTTTTCCAATACTACTTCATTAAAAATTCATTTTACACTCTTTAAAAAATCAAACAATATACTCTTTATATTATAGCCCTTTGGGATACATTAAGTCATTGTATACCTTAGATATATCTAAGAAATCTGTCTTTCAAGACTATCTGTTTACTCACCTCTGGCATTATTGCACATTGAGAAGTCAAAAGCCAGAGGTTCAGATCTACTTGAGTAAGTTTGGGGTAGGAAGAAAGCAAGTACTTTGTAAAAATAGTGCTTAGAAATGTGAAAAGTGGTGAGTAAACATCCAACTTGTTGTTTCAATTTTTCAGACGCTTGAAACATAAACATCTAGTTTAGTAATAATATTGATGAAGGAATACTTACAAATCTTTACATATGAAGGGTTTTTAGTTTTGTGTCTATCATGAGGAATGTACAAATTTGAACATAGTTTAGTACAACTTTCATAAATATATTTACTTCTGAATCTTTCCCTATCACATTGTTTCTACATAGATTTCTTTTAATCACTTAGGAATTATGGGGGGAAGTGCTGGGTTAACATCCTGTATTCATAACTTGACTTTGGCTATTAAATTGTGAACTGAAATTCCACAAACACATGGTACCTTGCTGTGGTTGATGTATTGTGCACCCCAATAAACTTATCTTGGAGTCAGAGAACAGAACAGCCACTATATTAAACATAGGTTTAGGCAGCGGTAGCACACACCTTTAATCCTAGCATTCTGGAAGCAGAGATCTGTCTGGATCTCTGTGAGTTCAAAGCCACACTGGAAACAGCCAGGCATGGTGACACACACCTTTAATTTCAGGAAGTAATGGCAGGAAGTAGAAAGGTATGTAAGGTGTGTGGACCAGGAACTAGAGCCTCTTTAAGCTTTTAAGCTTTTAGCAGCAGTTCAGCTGAGATCCATTTGGATGGGAACTCAGAGGCTTTCAGGCTGAGGAAACAAGATCAGCTGAGAAACTGGCAAGGTGAGGTTGGATGTGGCTTGTTCTGTTTCTCTGATCATTCAGAATTACCCCAATAGGTGGCTCTGGGTTTGTTTTTATTAATAGGACCTTTTAAGATTCACACTACAGCTTGTAGGTAATTTTCTCCAATCAGACAATTAGAAAAAGGTATCTGATGATTCTAAGGTCATTTTGAAACTGGTGGGGTTTTTGTTTCTTTGTTTGTTTGTTTGTTTGTTTGTTTGTTTGTTTTAGTTTTGATATTATATTGTTTTATTGTTGGTTAGTTTTCACAACACAAAAGTTTTCACTTTTAATTTTGGAAAATTGGGACGAGTAGAAGAGGTACTCAGCAGCACAGCAGGCTGGAAAGCAATTAGGGAGGCACTGTCCTGCATGGAAATTTTCATGGACGTCTCACATTAGCTATTTCAGCTTTTTGAATGTTCAAAGTGAACAGAATAATGAACAGGCTATTTAGGAGGTTTTGGACTGAGGGGAGAAATCCTTTCATGAGGTTCCAAATAACAGCTAGCTTATTAAGCAGCAAGAAATGGAGATTTAGTAGAGAAAAAAATAAAAGGATGAACAAAAATAAAGCATTGAAAATGAAAGGTCAGTAAGACTCTTGCAACTGGCAGCAGCAGGTTAATATCAGGTATGTTTGGTGGGAAGAAACTAAACTTAGTTCTGCACATCTTCTAATGCCTATCATGAAAAATTTAACACTGTGTGTGTGAGCACCAATATTTAATCAAAAAGTTTTCCTGTAGACAAATTTCTAAAATGGTCTTAGTAAATAAAAAAACATGGAGCCAAATATAGGGCTGAAAGCCTTAGATTAGGGAAATAGGGAAAGCCACAGCAACCATATTTTACCAACTATGCAGCTTAAAATGGCATGACTTCCTCTCTACTCAGGCTTATATGCCTTGCGTTTCTGACATCTCATTGGCTCTCAGCCAAGCAACCTCTGTAGCTAGAGTTTTTCTGGTCCTGCCTGGCTCACAGTCAGGGTAAATCTCTATCATCTGCCAGTCCCACAGCCACTCAGACCCAACCAAGTAAACACACAGAGACTTATATTGCTTACAAACTACATGGCTGTGGCAGGCTTCTTGTTATCTTCTACTTCTATCTTAAATTAACCCATTTCTATTAATCTATACTTTACCATGTGGCTCATCTTATGTGATATGGTACCTTACATCTCCCTTGTCATGGCAGCGGCTGGCAGCATTTCTCTCTCTGCCTTCCTGTTCTCTCAGTTCTCCTCTCTGTTAGTCCAGCCTATACTTCCTGCCTGGCTACTGGCCAATCAGTGTTTTATTTATCAATCAGTCATCCACAGCACACTACACTTCTTCTTCCTACACAGCTCTGTCACTGTCTGTCTGTACAGACCTCCAGATCTCTGTGGTTGGTACTAGGATTAAAGGTGTATGTCACCATGCTTGGCTCTGTTCCCTACTGTGGCCTTGAACACACAGAGATCTTTTCTACTAAGGGATAGAGGGAATGTGCTATCTGAGTTCTTTGATTACTTTAAATGCCCGGCCTTTTCCCTCTGATCTCCAGGCAAGCTTTATTTATTAACATAAAATAAAATATCACCATACTTCAGCACAAATAAAGTATCACCACATTTTTCCCTCAACTATGCTCAAATTAAAAGATTCCATAGATGACTTTGCAGGTAAAGATATGAGTTAGCATATACTTTCTATTTCTTCATATAATGCCTATCTCTACCTTTCAGAAACAGTATAATAGTTTTTCAAACTGAGAAGAAAAGGATCATTACCATTATTCTCATTGGAATCAGTTTTGGACTAACATAATAATATACTTGTCATAAACAGGAATTTTCTATTGACACTAGTTACAAATAAGTAAGTCATTTCAAGTAGACTATAAAACACAAGAAAACTAGAGAATCAGGTCTAATCACAGAGAATATTGTTGAATTAAAAGGTAGTAAAAATGAGTGATTTTGATGGCCATAGCAGAGAAGAAAAGATGGTAGAATTTTGGAGAAAAGGAAATATGGGAGATTTTATGAAGTTATTTTTATAATCATATTAAAGGTATAAATTTGAAGTCACTCAGTGCAAATCCATGTTCTGACATTGATGGCTAATGAGGCTAATCACTTCTGAAAGCCTTTTGTTTTACCATGTGTTTTGTAAAATAAATTGAATTTTAAGGGAAAAAAATTTCCCCTCCTATAAGCCCAACTTAATGTTCTACTAACCTGGCTCCCTAATTGCTTGCATAACATTTCTCTTCCTTCTTCCCTATTATTTCAAAGGTTTGCTCCCACAGCCTACATTCCTTCCATAGCCAGTTGGATTTTCCTTTTAACTTCCAAAAGGAGCAGTCTAAGCATGGATGTTAATTTCGTGACTTCTCATCATTTTGGCACTTGTTCTCACTAACAATTGAAGTATTGGTGACCATGCAAGACCTATAGCTGTCTTACTTGAGAGTCCAAGTCACTCTTTGTCTCCAGAACATTCTGTCATAAATTCAGGAAAAATGTAGAGCCTTTCTTAAATTTTTCATTTTAAGTTTTGCATTTGAGCCTCCTCTCTTCAGACAATAATCAATGTCTTATGTCAAAATGTTTTCATGATTTGCTTTCTTGGGGACAACCATAACCTTATATTCAACATGAAACTGTGGGTTCATTTTATTTTCAATAGAAACTCTCTCACCCTCTGAAAGCAATAGAATCAGTTTTCTTATTTATCTACAAATAGATTAAAATTGAGCTTTTAAAAGAGTCAGGCATGGAAGTCCTAACACAGAGTCCATCAGCAAGTATGTTGCTGATATTACATGCAGCTTGTGTTCTATAAATGGGAATAGTGATATGCTTTTATGAAAAGTTTTGTCTGGGTTTTTAAGTTAGTTCGTCTGGAAAGAAGGAACCTCATATGAGGAATTGTTTCAATCATACTGGGCTATAGGCAAGTCTGTCTGACATTTCACTGATTAAGAGTTGATGTGAGAGGGCACAGTTCACTGCGGGCTATGCCATTCCTGGGAATTGGGTTGTAAAAAGAGCAAGCTAAGAAAACCATGGGAATCAAGACATTAAACAGTATTCCTCCATAATCTCTACTTCAGTTCCTGCCCTGGCTTCTCTTTTTGATAGGCTACAGCTGTGAGCTATAATAAACCCTTCTTTCTCCAAGTTGTGGTCATGGTGTTTATCACAGCAATAGAAAACAAACTAATACAGTGAGGTAAGGATGGCAGAGTTGGGACTTCAATCCTTTAAAGAGATTGCACCTAGCATATACCCAACAATGAATTCTAGACATTGTCCAGGGGTTGGCACTGTCCCGTGCTTTCCATCCTGCTCATAAATTCTTCCTGTTTGTCACCCACCATCAGGCTGTGCCTGCATGTCTTGCTTGATATCTTCTTCTGAAATTCTATCTTTTCTTGTCTCACTCCCCCAGTCTACTCTTCAGTTAGCAGTGCCAAGATTAATCGTCATATTAAATAGTGTCACTCTCTATTATTGCACTGAGAAAGAAGACCCAAATATTTACCATATCCCCAAAGACCCCTGGGAAATATGGAAATAAATTTTAGATTTTTCATTTTCATCAGTGATGCATTTAAGTAGATTTTATATTGAAGACATAACATAAGAAAATGATTCCAACACAAATGAATATGGAACTAAATCATTTACTCAGAAAATATTTACTTAAGGACTAAGTATAGGTTATTATAGAACATTTATTACTTAGTATACACATTCTAAGTCAATCTCAGAAACATGATATGTTATCAATGAAAATTTGTGATGAATTAATAGACAATTGAACAAAGACATGAATACACACAACATACAAATATAAATAAACGACAAATAGTTGTAAGATGTTATAATTGCTTTTGTTATCTAAGAACACAGAGAAAAATATTCTCTTGTTTGATACCACGTTCTGTCAGTGTTTTGTGTCTTTTTGCTTAGGTTAAAACGCAACTGTTTTCTGTTTTCAAAAGAATTATTTGCTTGCTGCAATTGCAGAATGGTGATGTTATTCCATCTTTCATCTTAAAGAAAACAGCTACCGTACTTTATATTTGCTATCGTTTTGAAATTAACAAAGCACTTTTCATCTATATTATATCTAGTCACATTTCTCTGTGTTTTCTTTACTTTGGAAATTCTGGTTTGGAAGAATTTCCTTTTAAATTTTAGGCAATTAGACCACTCTTTTTGTATATTTCTTAGCCATATGTTTCACCATGGTATTGTCTCTCTCATGGGTCTTTCTTCTCTGTATGTACAGCTATGATTTACCCAAGGTAAATGGGAAGCGTAGAATCCATAAAATCTATTTTTGTTTTGTTCTCTATAAATTGAAATGTTTCATTTAGAAGTTGCAATGCTACTTTACAAGTTGCACTAACATGGAAAGTGTATTTACCTAGTTTGAATTATACTAGTTTGTTACTGTTGCCACCATTTGGGATCATTAGAATTATGCTTGTACCCTTACATTCCACACAATATAATTACTCCTAAAGTTCATGAATTGCTAATGTTTCAATAAGCAAAATTAAAAACAAAACTGAAAATGGGGCCTACAAATGTTAATTCCAGGCTTTGATATATTTCACTTTTTAACCTTTCATTTACTGCTTTACACTAAAATATATTTTGGAATTGATGATACTATCTTTGCCTTAAATAACAGGTTGATCTCTACATGTAACCCAGTAATTTGTTTTTGCAGAAGAGAATTTGATGAATTGGGTTACACTTCCGTCGGTTCATGTCCCCTTAATAAAGAAATCCTATTTTGACAAATTATTTGAATGTAAATTTTATTTTCATGGAACTGATTACATATATGTAACTGTCTTCAATATTATATATGTCTTTGAGAATTTTTGCTTTTACAGTAACAATTTATTGATGATTCACATAAGATATCTGTCTTTTCTATACATTTTTAAAATCTCCTCTTATCTGCCATACTTGTGATTTCTCCTAAGTACATAAATGTGTTGCCCATCATCAGGTAATTATCGTTTGATGGGTAAGATAGACACTAAGTAGACAATTATTAAAGAGTACAATCAGTGTTTTCAGGGGTAAAGGAAGCAAACAAAAAGAAAGTGATTAAGAAACTCAAAAGGCAGAGTGGTATCAACCTTGGGTTTAGTCAAAGGAAATGGTCAGGAAGACAATTGACTAATGACAGTGATGCTGGAGCAGACAGTCCCACCAGAAAAAAGTAGGGAAATTTCTGAATAAACAGAACACAAACACTGGTGAAGTGTTTAGGTCACATAATATATGCTGAAAAATCCAATGTGTCTATCCCACTTGAGAATGGGCTTTATGTCAAGCATCAGAAGGTAAGAAACTACAAAAAGTAAATAAAGTCTCCTTCTTCAAAGGTCTTGTAAGCCAGTGTGTCATTTTAATTATATCTAGAAAGTACAGGGGGTGTAAAGTGAATTGAATTTTAGACACGATGACAGACAGAAATAGATTTTTATCTTTAAAAGGTTTCTTTGACCAAAGTAATGAAGATGGATAAAAAGTACAAAAGGCTAGTATTAGATTAATAATTTGCATTTTTGGCTACATAGTAGAATCACTTCAGGGAGCTTTTAAAAATGCTGTTGTCTTGATTCCACCCCAACCCACTTAATTCAAGACCTCTGAGACTAGGTCCCAGACACTGGTATTTTTTAAAAGTACCCCAGGTAATTCAAATGTGTAGAGAAGCTTATGATCTAACAATTAGAGAAAGCAATGGGGGGTTTTTAATTAAAGCAGCACAAGAAAGAGGTAGTCAGATGATAGAGAGGTTAGAAGAGCAATTAAAGAGGTTGAAAGGTTGTATGACTTGGCATATTCTTTGTTGAAAGACAGGAGGTAAGTGGAATTGAGGATGGTTTGTACATTTTCCCTTAAATGACTAGATAGAGAAACAGATGTGTCAGTAGTTAGACAAAGGAAGGGTGAAGGTAGTATGCTAGATTTTGGATATGTAGACACTTTCAACGTGATTTAGTAGGTGTTTGGCTCTGTGGACCTCAGGAGATAGTTTAATAGAGAGATTTGCATGAATTCCCCTTAGATGAAGAAGAATATATAGATGAATTCACCGGGGAGAATGAATAGCAATATTTAAGAGGTGGACAGAACAATATGAGAAGTGGACAAAGTATTAGAAGAAAATGAAAGCACGGCTCTATTCTCAAAGGAGGAGACTTGGGAAGCTTTTGTCAGTAATGACACATAATAAAGGGCACTTTGGGAAAATCAATACTCACTGTACAGGCTCCAATGTTGCAACAACTTGAAGGTTGCTGCTACCATCTGCAAAAGTAATTTCAGTGCCAAAAATCAATTTGCATTGGGTTGGAAATATCACCTGAGATATGACTGTGGAAACTGTGGGTCGAGACTAGTGCTTCTCAAACTTTCGCATATATATTAAATCACCTAAGTAATCTTGTTTAAAATGAAGGTCCTGATTTGGGAAATCGAGGGGAAAGCCTGAGATTGCAAAATGACATCAAGCTTATAAATATATATAAAAAATGTTGCTGTGTTCCAAGCCATCTTTTAAGCAGCACTGTGTATAAAGTACTGTTCTGTGGAAGAGAAATACAGGGTTTGCCAGGTGGATGGGAGGGAAAGGAAAAACTATGGAGTATGTTGATTGTTTGATTCATGTTATTTTCTTTTACACAATAGAAGTAAATGTGTTCTAGACTGAGATTAAAGATACAGAAAGGATTGAAATACAGTAGCTGCCAGCAAAAGAAATAGAAAGACTAGAAAATAGAGTGGGTAAATGGGAGGCAGGGAGAGGCAACTGGAAAAGAGAAGGGAGGGGAAACTGTGGTAGGAATGTAAAATAAAAGAAAATATGTTAATTAAATTTTAAAAAGAAAAGAAAATAGAGTATAAGAATGTATCCAAGCATGGGACAGAGGGGCATTTCAATCTGAAGAGAAAGAGGTGAGGAACAACACATATAGATGATTTTTCTATTTTAGTGAGAGCTTGTGTTCAGGAATTATAGTTCCTTTATTTTTATTGTTTAACTTGAATGGAGAATCTGTGAAGTGTTCACATAACCGTGATAGTGAGCTCACATCACTTTTCTGGTATCATTTGTCTTTTCATTCATTAAAGAAGTTGGAGAGTAGGTTTTATAAATGAAGTTATGTGTGCATTAAGGGGAAAAATTCTATTAATGAATGCATAAACTTGGTGAAAATTTGCTGTGATGGATAGGTGCTGTTATGTACATTGCATGTGTGTTGGCATGTTAATAAATCTGTGGTGCTGGAATTGTAATGGGACTCTAACTGTGCTGTAATGAACTCTTTCTATACCTTTTTAGTCTGCTAACATTTTATTTGCTATATTTGATGCCTAATTAGGCAATCACTGGGTTATTGGACAGATGGATTATCCAACAATACACCGTGTTTATAACAAATCTAGATAGTTTTATTTCTGTGCCTTGCATGTGACCTAGGAAAATAAACTGAAATATTTTAATTATTTTATTAATCAGCTTTCTGCCTCTGCAATAAATTCTGGAGAAAGGTCATCTTTTGGCAGCTCAAATCCATACTTTGGTAGGCCTCTTTGTGTTTTTGTATCTAGTGGAGCACACCATGGCAGAAAACACACAGATACAAAGCCACTCATCATCTTGTGGTCAGGAAGAAAAGGACAGTGGAGGAAAGATCTACAATCCTTTCCTATGGCTCATCATCAATTATCCAAAGCCTATGGCATGCCTGTTAAAGATTTCTAGACCCCCTTAACAGTGTCAAGCTGGAGATGAAACATTTAACACATGGGTATTTCCAAGTACTTATAAGTTTCTTCCCCCAGCTTCAGGCTTTCCTGTAAACTAAAAGTCTCCCAATTTTGAAAATCACCTTTCATAATGAGAAATTTCATATGATTAATAAGCAGAATAGGACAATAAACCTTCATTGGAAGACTTACTCATTATCTTCTTGATAGGACTATTTACCATACTTTTAAAATTATCACCCATTCTTTTCTAGCCTGTTGATTGGAAAATGAAGAGACCAGCCTGTAGTCTACATCTAGATCCACTCCATGCACACAAGGTGCAATTTTAAACAAAACATTTTGCCAGTGTATTCATATAAATCCTATTTAATACCTTTTCAACTTGCTTTTTCTGAAGAAGGTGTTGACAAATTCTACAACTGGTTAAGTAGTATGCTGTTTTGCTGTGGAAGAACGTTTTGCTTAATAATTCAATACTTTGAAATGTTTTAAAAGGGAAAGCAAACTGAAAGCATTGCAATGGCTATCCAAGAACACATCATTTAGAGTCCAGAGCCAGTTTCTTTTTTTATCACTTTATCTCTTTGTTTACCCACAATGCTTATTATTTTCTGATACATTCTAAAATAATTCTGTGATATAAATTCACTTTTCCTTAAATACAACATATATTTCTTTATCTACAGGTCATTATTCAATGACATTTCTTTTGTCTATGCTAGCTTTTGTTTAACATACATTTATGTATTCCACTTGATGAGGTTTGATGCACAGAGGAAAACACCATCAATCCAGAAAAAGACAACAGTTTTTAAGGTGGCTTAAGCTTCCTTTATCTGACTTTCCACATGACTGAGCATGTGACCATAGGATTTCCAAGGTGAAACATGAGTAATGACCATCTAGGGAAATACTATGGCTCTTAATGTGCTGTTTGCACATGAAATCACAGTGTTGGCTAAATTTTTCACAATCCCCAATCTCTGAACAGAAGCATCAAGAGACACGCATGTCACAGCTTGTTACAGCTGGAAAGAGCCCTGGGGCAATATGCTTGCTCCTTGTTTCATCAGAATTTAAGAAGCCTGGAGAAAAATTACATAAGTAGGTAATTGCCCATCTTCACCCCTATAATTGAGAGCAAGTTATAGACATGATACTGATAATAAATTGTAACCATTATTTCTTTCAACTTTGTATATTACTGATCTTTTTTGTTATTATCACTATATTACAATATACTTAGTATACAAATAACAGTAAATTAATGATTTCCATGTTCCAAACAAATGTTAAATGTTTTGTTGATGTTCTGACCATTTTTAATTAAATCATTTATTTTGTTTCTATCTTCTGAGGATTTAAATGTTCAGTTATCCCTGCAATGTAGATATTTGGAAATATGAGGAAAAGCAGAGAGTCTACTTAATAATGGTGGCTAGGACTTCATCATGTCCCCATGATTTCCTTTTCTTTAGCTTCTGATATATTTTAGCATGGGTATTTTACACCTTATTTTCACTGCAACCACATTCCTCCTCTCTTCTTCCTAAAAGGAATAAATCCACTTTGACACCAGCTATATGGTTATCATATATGCCTGCTCCTCTTCTTCATGAATTTGTGTTGAGATTTCATTTCCCAAAGCTTACATATTGATAGATCCTCCACAAAATCACATCTAATTGCTTCTTGGAAACCAGAGGGACATATATCAATATCATCTATAATTTTGGTTGATATCATTTTGACTTGGCCTTAGTTCGTTTGAAGTTTTTGAAGGTTAAACATTATATAGCTTGGTATAGTTGTATCAAGCTCAGTACTAGAGTATAGTAATGGCAATATTTTTTGTTGTTTTATTCCCCCAGGAGACAGTTTGGGAGACCCCATGTTTTCCTAACCACAAGAAGATTCTTCAGAGTTCATTGTCTTGACTGTAGTTGGGATGATTTTTCTTTTTATCTCCTCACAGTTGATCATACCTGTTGTCTTTACTTGCTCATGTGAACTCAGATTTGCTTCCAGTGTAAATGTTGAAGTTTGGCATTTTCTACTTGGAATACTTGAATCCTCTGTGGAATCATTAAGATCCACAGTGTGTACCACTAGCAGATCATAGATGTATGCTAAAGACTAAATCTGTTGTTTAGTCTTTCTCATGTAAAAAAGGAGCCTAACATGGACCTTTATGCTTGTGTACATCACCAAGTTTAACCATCACTATAAACTTGTGCCTATGTTTTACTTCTGCACTTGAAAAAGCTGAAGTTTGTCTAGGAAATTAACTTTTTCAATTAAAATTTGCTATTGTATTACAAAACTAGTGTTTTAATCCAGGACACACTAAAAATCAAGGTTACTTTCTAAAATTCAAAAGCAGCAACTCCTAACTCTCAGGCTATAACCAGTACTGAAATTGCTATTCTTTGTTCAGTAGCACTGTGTGTTCAAAACAGCAATCATTTCTTTCTTTAAAAAATAACAGTCCTTCCTGTAAAAGATGTAGGAATATATTTTAGCCAAAAATGTGTATCGATAATCAAACATAGCTCTTCAAAAACTTAAAGTGAAGAATTGGTTAGTACTTAATCAACTGAACTGTTCCTTTTTCTGCAATATTGTGATTCTTAGCATGATTACTGGGTTTCCAATTTGACACTTCTAGAGACCTGTAAATCAGCACACATGCTGTGTCCCAGTCTGTCATCTTGTGTCGTAGCTTTGGTTATTTACTTCCCTTCATTATCCAACATCTATTTACTGTGTAAATCAGTTGAGAAGCTTTCTGCAATGGACATCCATGAGAAAAAATGTGTGTATCTGAGTTGCTTTTCAATTACAAACATGCACAGATTGTCTGGGTTTATGTGCATATATTTTATTATTATTTCACTTTTGTATGCCAGTGGAATCTGATGTAAATGTAAATCTAACAGTATGGGCTCTACTGACCAAGTGCACTGTCATAATACATCTTTGATCAATCAATCTCATGGGGAAAATGTTGCAAGTGTGATAAAATTCTGTAATTTGAATTGATGCCCATTATGGACAGTTACTACTAGGTCTGCATGCTGTCCAACTACAACACTGAACCCTTTCCAAGATAACAGCTTCAGTTTGATGATCTTTAGATTGTATGCCTTCTTTCTTTTTATTTTGTAATTTATTTATTCATTTAATTTACATTCTGATGCAGTTTCCCCTCCCTTCTCTCCTTCCAGTCCCTCCCCCAACCCCAATCCTCTCCTCCTCCATTTCTATTCTGAAAAGATCTGGATGGATATCAACAAAACAGAGCATATCAAGTTGCAGTAAGACTAAGTAACTCCTTCTTGTATTAAGGCTGAGAAAGGCAACCCAATATGAGGAATAAGATTCCAAAAGCCAGCAAAAGACAGTCCCTACTCCCACTGTTAGGAGTCCCACAAGAAGACCAAGTTGGGGTTGGGGATTTAGCTCAGTGGTAGAGCGCTTGCCTAGCAAGCGCAAGGCCCTGGGTTTGATCCTCAGCTCCAAAAAAAAAAAAAAAAAAAAAAAAAAAAAGAAGAAGAAGAAGAAGACCAAGTTATACATGTGTAATATGTGTTCACAGCACCTATGTCAGTCCCATGCAGGCTCCTTGGTCATTGGTTCAGTCTCTTTGAGCCCCTATGAGCCCAGTTTAATTTATCTGTGTTTTCTCTTGTCATGTTCTTGACACCTTTGGCTCCTACAATCCTTTCTTTCTCTCTTCAGCAGGATTCCCTGACCTTGGCCTTGGCTTGACTGTGTGTCTTCATCTTTTTCCATCAATTACTGGATGAAGCCTCTCTGATGACAGTTGGGCATCTATCTATGAATATCATTAAGCATCATTACATTGATGTTTTTTTCATCAGTCATATTTGGCTCTATACTGTTTCTGTGCCATCCAGCCTCTGAGTTCTGGTGCTCCAGGCAATGTCAGGGATATGTTCACCCTCATGGCTGGGTCTGAGGCTGGAACAGTTATTGGTTGGTCAGTCCTATAATCTTTGTGCCACCCTTACCCAGCACATCCTGTAGGCAGGAAAGATTGAATGTAATGTGGCTGAGCTGGTGCTCTAATTCCTCCAATGAAAGTCTTGTGTGGTCACAGGAGATGGTCATTTCAGTCTATGTATCCCCTATTGCTTGAAATCTTAGCTGAAGTCATCCTTGTAGATTCCTGGGAATTTCCCTTATACCATGTTTCTACCTCTCCCCCAAATGACTCTCCCTTTCTTGTTGTCTCTTTCAGTACTCTCCTCATCTAAAATATAGTAGATACTCACTTATAAGTGTAAAGTAGGTTTAAAATAAAGATTAACCATGCTGCAATCCACAAATCCAGAGAGGTTAGGTAATAAGTAGGGCTCAAGGGGGGTTGTGCTCAGATGGGTGGATTGGGGTCATGCAGAAATAGGAACATGAGGGATCAGATCTCTTGACAGAATGAAATATCTATAATGCTTCTAAACTTTTCTCCATATGGGTGTGCATGGTCTTCCACACTGATTACTGTCAATTCCTCAACTGCATTGCTCAGCATTTTTACCCAACAGGTAAACAACTTATTGCTCAATATTCTAGTGTGTTATGGAGAATCTATTCTAGTTCACTGTACAGTAAATATTTTTAAAATATTCTCCTTTTGTAGTGCTGAGGATCAGGCTAAGATCTCCTGTATGATAGGCAAGCTTTTGGCCACTGAGCAGCATCTGCAGGCTTCTAAATGTTAAATTATGTTGTAAGTTTAGCAAACTGATATATATATATATAATACATGTTGTACCAATTTTGAAAAAAGATGAACACCTAAATTATATATAAGTTAAATAATGCTTCAATTTCAATATATAACAAAAATTACACTTAGCATAAACATCTAAATTGGTTAGCTGTCACAAACTGAATATACCTGTGTAAATATGGCACATATCTAGAAACAGAATATTATGAGAAACCTGTCAGAGCCCTTCATATGAATTATAGTAACCACCAATCAAACAAGGGCAACCACTATACTGAGTCCTAAAATCTTCTACTTTTTTTTCCTGAGTTTTTGTCTTACATTTAATCAAACAGTATTTCAATATATACTCAATTGTAACTGACCTTAGCACCCCTCAATATTATATTTTTGAGATCTATCCATATTGTTACAAATAGATACAAAGCTCTCACTCCTCCATATATATCACAAAATCATAGACAGATAGATGGATAATGTATAGATAAACAGATAGATGGCAGACAGACAGATAAATAGATAGATAGATAGATAGATAGATAGACAGATAGACAGATAGACAGATAGACAGACAGACATAGGTGTAACACAAATCTTAGGAAGGTCTTATTAATAAAAAACCCAGAGCCAGATATTGGGGTGAAAAGTAAGAGATCAGAGGAATAGAACAAGCCAAGTCACAAGTTCCTACAGCTAGAAAATCCTCAGCCCAAAAGATAGCTACTTTCTATATATTCACACCTATATACCTTTCTGTGACCTGCCATCTTACTTCCTCTTTCTGCCCAGCTACATCATTCCTTTTTCTGTCTAGCTACATCACTTCTTGTCTGTCTGTGCAAACCACCAGACCTCTATGGTTAACTAGCACTGGGATTAAAGGCATGTGCCACTATGCCTGGCTCTGTTCCCAGTGTGGCCTTGAACTCACAGAGATCCAGATGAATCTCTGCCTCCTAACTGCTAGGATTAAAGGTTTGTGCTACCACTACCTGACCTCTATGTTTAATATAGTGGCTGGCTTTTTCCTCTTATCCCCAGATAAGCTTTATTGGGGTGCACAAATAAAATATTACCACACACAGGTAGATGGAAATTTGTTTATATGGTTTTAAGAGGAGTGGAAAGTATGAGTCTTTTGGTAAATATAAATAAATATGTGTTTCTTTTGACTGTATATATGGAAACAGAATTACAAGACAAATAGTATTTTGAATATACTTGAAAAATTCACAAGTTCTCTAGGGCCTTATGAGTCCTTTTGTAAAGGTTATACTCTCCATATTTTCTGTTCACAATGAGTGTGATTCTTTTTCCTTTCTGGTATTCATCTAATTGTATTTAGTTAATAATAATAATATACTATTTGTGCTTATTACCTTTTATATTTTAATGTGGTTCTAAATTTTAAAATGCCTCTAATATAACATTTTATGGAAAGAATTTTATATATTACTTTATCAATGATTGGATTAAAAATAGGCAAAAACGTATAGTAATTTATTCTTTGTAACTAAGATTAAAGTTATAGTTCTACACATAACACCAATATTCTAGATTACTTTCATGATGATAATTTAATAAAAAATCAAATTTTCCAAATGAAAAAGCAAGTAATTTATCAATTATCATACTCATGGCACTTTGAATATTATAATAAATTCCATCTGTCTTCTCTAGAGTACTATTTACTACTATTTATTTTTCCTTTTATGCCAGTTGAAAGAATTCAGAATCAGTGGGATGAGGTACAGGAACACCTTCAGAACCGGAGACAGCAGTTGAACGAAATGTTAAAAGATTCAACGCAATGGCTAGAAACGAAGGAAAAAGCTGAACAGGTCATGGGACAGGCCAAAGCCAAGCTTGACTCATGGAAAGAGGGTCCTCACACGATGGATGAAATCCAAAAGAAGATCACAGAAACCAAGGTTAGTGTCTAACATCTTTTAAAAAAATACTTCTTATAGCAAATATAGTCATGCCATGGATTAAAAGTTAATGTCTTTAATGGAAAATTACATTTAAACAAAATGATTAGTGGAATTTGTTTGCTTTCTTACTCAAAATCACCCTTCAAGATGGGATTACAGGTTAATGCCACCACATCTACATGCTCAAAATTTTGAGACATAATAGAGGTTAGAGGAAAACTGATAGCCTGTTACAACTTTAGTTAATTTTCATCTTATAGTATGCACATGGTGTGTTAGTTTTTGTTTTGCTTTGTTGAAACAGGCTCTTAAGTAGCCTATTCTTGCCTTCCTTCCTGATCCTCCAAAACATTCCTCCTGGGAGCTTAAATTACAGGCATGTACCATGCCACCAAGCTAAATTTCTACTAGGGATTGAACTAAACACTTCCTGAATGCTAGACAAGCACTCTATTAAGTGAGCTATTTCCCACCCATGGGCTGTGTTTTACACTGAAACATTATTTTAAGAGCATTTCAAAAATGATATAGCATACCACACTTCTGTAATATTATGAAGTTAACGTAACATTTGCCACCAATTTCTCTCTAGAAAAAGTAATAAATCTATCCCTTCCCCACACCTTACCTTACAGAGAGCTCTAACTGGAGAAGGCAATGAGTGGGTATCAGAGGCGGAACATGTACTCTCACTTTCTTTTCCATTCTCAGAGGTTAGCACAGCATTGTCTATGTCTCCTATTCTTTCACTTTTTCCTCTTAAAATATTAGAAATAACGTTCTACTTGATACTTCAGTACTCTCTAGGCTAAAAGAAAATGGCAAAGGAATAAAGTATATTAATTTTATCAAGTACCACCATGATATTTTACATATATTTGATATTTTCAAATGTTGCATTTATAGGCCATCTGAGACATTAAATGCTAAACAGTAGATACTGTTAAGAGATTGTAAGCAATGAAATAATGCAGTAGTGATTGTGATTGAGTACTAAACCCAAAACTCTCTACTTTTTTTTTTACCTGGCAGAAAAGGCTTTCTAGTAAACAAAGATATGGAATGGCATGAGTTATATCATCTAAGAAGAAAAACCATATCATTTTCTTAGATACTTTTTCCATTTCTGAAATAGCTCATCCCCAAAGCAATCTGTTTATATTATATTAAGTTGCATTGAGAAATAAATCTTAAAATATTAACAGCATAATACAATGAATGAAATTAATAGCAATTTATTTGATTCTGATATATCTTATAAGCTCTATCAAAATGGTTACTTCAGGATAAGCTTTTCCAGGTATTATACTATCTTGTTAAACATGTGCTTACTCTAAGGCCTCTCTCTGAGAATGTACTTATTCAGTCCATGGAGTTTAATAGCCAGAGCTAGGAATTCTACCATGTCTCATTGACCAGAACTTTTCCCCAGTTAATTTCAGGGAGACTAAGTGGAATTTATAAACTTTTAGCCAATCTTCATCATAGCCATATTGTTAAAGGATCTAAGCTGGTATGAAGATAAGATCTTCACATATACCCAGAATTATATAAGGCCATGTAGGATTTTAAGACACATCATTACCTCTGTCATTAGGAATTACCTGGCACAGATGCATAAGTAATTTCTAATAATTATTTTCCTAATTCCTAGCCTATTGGAAATGCAATACACATGGTTAATTTTGAATGATCATTTCTTTTTTATTATTCTTTCATATATTACATTCTGACCACAGGTTTTACTCCCTCAATCCTCACAGTTCCCCTCCTCAGCTTCCCCTTTCCCCCAGATCTACTCCTCTATTTCCCTTCAGAAAAGGGCAGGCCTCCCAGAAAAATTAACAAACATAGCACATTATGTTGCCATAAGAATAGGCATATCCCCTCATATTAAGGCTCGATGAGGCAACACAGCAGGAAAAAGGGTCTCGAATGCAGGCAAAAGAGTCAAAGACCTCCCTCAGCTCCCACTGTTTAGTGTCCCACAGGAACACCAAGCTAAACAACCATAACATATATGCAAAGGACCTAGGTCAGCCACAATCAAGCTCACTGGTTCTCAGTTCAGGCTCTGTGAGCCCCTTGTGAACCATTTTCCTGTGGTACTCTTGACCCCTCTGGCTCCTACAATCCTTCTTCCTCCTTCTCAGCTGGGTTCTGAGAATTCTGCCTAATGTTTGGGTATGGGTCTCTGTATCTGTTCCCATCAGTTGCTCTCTGATGATGATTATGCTAGGCTCTGGTATAGTTTCCATGAAGTTAGTATACTATGAATTTCACAGATTTTAAACAAAAGAAATTAATGAATACAAAATTATCAAGAAGAGATAGATGTTTAAAAAAGGAAAATGAGAGCTAGTGCTATATTTGAATAAAGAAAAGTCTAAAAGTTGGCAAAAAAAGTAATCTTACCCTGAGAAAATCCTAAGGGGGTGTCAAGAATTAAGGTGTAGTACATAGCTGCTAGAAGTGTACATAACTTCACATAGGAGAAGAAAAGAAAAAGAAATATGGAAGAAGAAAGCAAGACAGTCTAATTATGTGTTTTAAAACATCTAAAACAACACAGGATTTTATTATAATTACTTTGTCTTTTTCTCCTAGATAGTATGCGTTAACTCTAAACAAATACTATTGTTGAGTGTTTGTTGTATGCTAAAGATAGTGTTAGTCATTTTGCATGCATTCTTTTATTGGTTCTCTCATCCGTTGCTTATGAAAATTGTTCTCTTTTAATTATATACAGAAAACTGAAGGCTGATGAGATTCAGTAACTTCATTTTTTTAGGAATAGGGATGCAGGATGGGAATTTATAGAAATTATTAATGTGAATGACCACACAAATTTTCTCTTCTACCCACTGTATGTAAGAATAAAACAAATTGATAAAACATCATGAAGCTCTGAAAAAAAAAACAATAGTAATTGTCAATTGACAAGTTTATATCATAAATCAGCCTGTTGGCTTAAAAAGGAAGTAATTAAATAGTGTAATATGAGAACATTTTCACAGTATTGTCTTCTAGGAAAAAAGATAATTTCAAATTATATTCCTTTTAGATGAAACTACTATTTTTAATTCTTTGCAAAGTTGGGGAATGAATAATAGAGATATCTGCTTTTCATGGCTAAATGTATTCTCACTGGTGAGTAGTGTTGGCAAGCTCATTACTTACAATTCCTTTAGAAATACATAGGAGAAGACACTGGATAATCTGACCTGAATCTTCCTCCTCACAAATTATTGCTACATTTGTGTGCCTATGATTGCCAAGATTACCTACTAACATGGCAAGGCCCCCATCAGAGTTGGAGACCTTTAGTTATAGCAGTAAGGCTTCCTTGTTCCCTCATACCTGATGATGACTCAGTCTAACCTTAATAAATAGTAGTGATTGGTTTCAAATGCTAACACAACTCTACGGCCTTTTTAATATTTTAAATCAATCACCATACTTGAATTCTACCGATCTGGATTCCTAGCAATCTGGATATATTAATGATTTTTAAGCTTAACTCATCATCTCAAACCCCTTCTAATTATTATCTACACATATTTTAATATCATTAGAAATATCTATAATTCTTTAAAATTTGAATTTTCAGTTTAGTGTCATTGCCTGATTTTCATCATTTTATAATTTTTACTCTTTATCATTTTAATTCTTCATAGCATTTCACTAAGTTTCATCTTTAACTCTTATCTTTCTGGTTTGATATTTTTGAAACTCTCTACTTCTTGCTTAGAGAAACTAATGGGAAGTAACTCTATAAATAATACTTCATTCACATAGTAGAAATCCCTTATGAGATGGAATCTTGGAAAGCCCATCCTAAAAACATAGTAGTCAGGATAGGGTGAGACACTCGTTTGGTATAAATACAGACTGCAGACTATCTAGTCTTTGAATTACTCATTAGCAGGTCATGAAAAACTATCCATATTCTATATGTACATTCTCTCTGTGCCGTATAAACCAATAATTTTCTGGAACAATGATGTGCATCTGGAATGCAGATTATTTTATTAACCACATCTCTTTATCCGTTTTTTGTTTGTTTGTTTGTTTGTTTGTTTGTTTTCGTTTTTGATTTTTTTTTTTTCCGGAACTAAGGACCAAACTCAGGACAAGCGCTCTACCACTGAGCAAAATACCCAACCCCCGATGTTCTTAAAGTTGGTTTAAAAATGCCCTTTTAAAAAAGACAGATATTATAGGAAAAAAATCATACAAGATTCGACACTAATCAAAATCCATAACAATAAGCCATAACAGAATCCTATGAGTGATGATGCCATTTAGAACTTTCAAAAGAAGTATGTCATTGGCACCTGAACTGTCAATCACTCTTCATCTTAGTATTTATTTGGTATAATCTTGTTTTAGTTTGTACCCTGTTCACTAGGCTAAGATTGGTCCAAACTTAGCAATAAGTTCTTTGGAAAAAAAAGTATTTCTTGGTCATTTAGAACTTTCTTTTTATAGTGGCCAGGCTCATAGATTTCATTTTTTTTTTCCTTTTAGTATTTGAAAGAGAAATTCCTTTTTTGTCTGCTCTGTGATTGCTTTTGTGTCAAATTCAGCATAAAAGCTTTTCAAATGTGACAGCATTAGCTGTTTTGTGCTTGGCTGAGCTAAAAGTACATGAATTCAATAGAGAAGTGAAATCGTGTTTGAGCCTAGCTGATTTGGCTATTTAATACTTGAAACTATTTCAAGTGGGAAATCTAATAATTTAAAAATTATTAAATAAACATTTTAAACGCTAAAAAGTCCTGTTTTAAACATGCCCTTTACTGGACCATAGATACATTATAATTATAATTAATATTTGAAATTAAGCCTTTTCTCTAAAGTAGCTACACTGGCTACTTGAGGTTCATAAAGTAGGAAGAAAGAAATTAAGTGTCTTTTTAGATAAACATTGAGTATAATTTTATTATATGTGGAAAAGATAAAATTATATACCAGACAGTATTCTGTTTGTAATATATATGTAGAATGTTAGAAATTAAATTATTATATATATGTTAAGCATATGTATTTTGTCATATATGTATGTATATATATGCATATATATTAGATTTATACAAAGTTATTTCTGCAAATTAACTGAAACTAGTAGTTTGAAGTTTTGATTTCAAATGTAATAATGAAAAACATAGTCTGAAAGCTTCTTTTCAGAACCTGCCATTTGGTCACACATTTTTTACAACTCCCCTTTGGTCATTCTCTAAAGCTGCCACATGAATAAGAATAATCAATATGCCAATAGTACTTTTCTTCTTAAAGCACTTGGAAGCTACTAATCTTAAAACATATGGACTATACCTTATATCAAAGATGCAACATAGGTTGTAAAAGGATATTTTCCTCTGGTACCCACACATATATTTAAGGCAGAGTTACCATGTCTTGCATTCCTTTATGCTCTAATCACACCATTATTTTACCTAAATTTCTGTTCATGACTTAATTTATTCAGTATTTGAAAATACACTATGATGATTCTAGAAATCCATCCTCTACAAAAAAACAAATTCTGGCTAACAGTTTGAATATTCTCTTTGCTGAAATCAAAAAATTAACGAAAGTTTATAATCTCTGAAGTGCTATACTTCCACAAGAACAGCAAGATTTGAGGCTTTTTATATTTTCTTGTCATTTTCTTTCAGCTCCACAGTACTCTTGAAGACCAGCGGCCTTGGAGCCACTGGTAGCTACGAAAACTAGCAGTCTTTTTTGTTTTCTTTTTCGAGACAGCATTGAAAACTAGTAGTCTTAGAGCCACCAAGATTGACAGGATTGGTATTCCTCAGAAAGGCACATTTAATTCCAAGAGTGTTGGCACTATTTCACCTGTCTTGCAGCTCCCTGGGAAAAATAAATTAAAAACAAACCTATGTATAGAATCTAGTATTTATTTGACCTGACATATAACTAAGTCCCCAGAAAGAAGTCATATATTCCTCATCACTGTTTATATCATTCCACAGCAGTTATTTAACAAGGCATCTTACATTGATAGTGATGCTCATTGGGAAGATTTTGAGAACAAACTTTAATGGGCATCTGGGGATTGAGTTGTCTATATGGAAATTTCAAAAGCTCTGTCTTATTTGTGGAGCATAAAGAAGATCTTCAGCATGCCTTCATAAATAGATATGCAAAATAAGAATAAAATTTATAAACAAGAACCAAATAAATACTGGCTTTGAAAGCACAACAGCCATAGGGAAAAATAGCCATGATGAATGGTCATTAGATATAATCCAGTCTGAGAAAAAAAAAAAACAACAACATGAAAACAAATAAAACAAGAACTAACAAAAATGAAATGATAATTCAACAAAATATAGCTGACTGTTTCCCAGTTCTAATATCAAATTAAGTATCTGGAAAGATAAATAAGGAGAGACACTTGAAAATCACTAAAGTTTTATGAACTGTAGTAGCCATCTCTACAATGTTCTACACAATAATAGCAGAATACACATTATTATCAACTGCACAATAAATCATCTCCAAGACAGCAAGATAATCCACATTAAAACAGATGAAGCTTCTATAATGTAAATTTTCTGGAGACTATGGAATAAAATCAAATATAAATAGCTGGAATACATTGACAAGTTTACAAATATAAAAAATATTATATATGCATCCTAATGTAACAATTGGGCCAGAGAATAAATCTAATTAAAATTAAAACTACCATGAGAAATATGGAAATAAAAACACAAAATACTTAGACTTCTAAAGAGTGAAATGCTGGTATTATGTGTTGGTGTGAAAAAAAATAGAAGAAGAAAAATCTCCAATCAATAACCAAGTTTTCTATCACTGGAAACTACAAAAAGAAGAAAATCTTAATATTATGAGAAATAATAGATATTTTATAGTGAAAATAATGAAAAAGAGAAAATAAATTCAAGACAGGAAGATTTAGAACTGTGTTTATGTGCAGCAAAAAGAACTCTTTTTGATAAAATTAATTTAAGAAACAGAAAGAAGGCCTAATTTCTAACCTTAGGGATTAAAGGGAATATTGCTATAAATTTTGTGGAAATAAAATTGAATATAAAGAATATTATGAACAACTAGAGAAATAACACAATGAACCTGTAATAAAAAAAGGGAATGATAGTTTCTTTCTTTTATTTTCTCTCATACATTTCATCATGAGAGCAGTTTTCTCTCCCATGCACTCATCCCTCTTCTACAGATTCATAGCTTATCCATTTCCCTTCAGGAAAGAGAAGGCCTCCAAGGGATATCGACTAACCACAAATGACAAGCTACAATAATACTAGGCACAAACCCTCGTATCAAGATTTGACAAGGCAACCCAGTAGGAGGAAAGGGGTCCTCAGAGCAGGAAAAAGATTCTGAACCCTGCCCACTCCCACTGTTAGTCCCACAAGAACCCCAAGCTACACAACCATAACATATATGTAGAGGACCTAGCACAGACCCATGTAGGCTCCATGCTTGCTGCTTCAGTCTCTGTGAGCCCCTATGAGCCCTACTTAGTTGATTCTGTGGGCCATTTTCTTGTGGTACTCTTGACCAACCCCTCTGGCTCCTACAATCCTTCCTCTTCCTTCTCTGCTAGGTGATGGGAGCACCTGCTCCCATCAATTTTAAGTCTCCCCACAATGAAAGATACAAATCCAGATAGCTTTACAAGTTAATTCTACCAAGCTTTATACTTTCCAAGTAAACAAATATATCATAATAAAAAGAATAAACTGCTCTTTGAATATAGACTAAAATTTTAACAAAATATTCTCAATTTTAATACAATGACATATTAAAAGGATTACCTACCACTAAAACTAGATGATATTTTATCCCATGAATAGCGACGTGATATACTTAGTAGTAAAATAAAAAAGTATATAAATAAAATGTGGTAAAAAAAAAAACACAGTGAAATAAATTCTGTCATTTGTAACAGCATGGATGAAGTTAAAGGACTTACACTAAGTAAAATAAGCCAAGTATAGAAAGACAAACATCTTACTATATTATATGGATTTAGATAGGGAATCCAATCACTCCAAACTTATTACACAAGTGGATATAAAAATAGTTGTTACAAAAAGTTTATTGTATTATGGTGGAGATCATGTTTCAAGTTTTCAGTAAGAATGATTCAATCCTCAAAGTTTATTATACAATATGCTGATGTGGTTAATAATAAATTAATGTATGCCTTTGAATGTTTTTAAAACCACAATTCAAATGCTCTAATACAAAAAAATAAACATTATGTGAGATGGCAGATTAAGTTATTTATCATAAAGTAGTAACAATATACATACATATACATATATCACATTGTATCCTGTAAATTATATAATTTTCATTTGTTAATTTAAAGTAAACACTTAAAAATAATTAAAGTTTAAAGATTTGAAAAAAAAACTATTCCAGGATGAATTGTAAAACTAAACACAAGAACTAAAACTTTAAGGGCTGGAGAGTTGGCTCAGGATTTACAGTCACTTACTGTGCAATCCTGAATCCTAGAGTATGGATCCCAGCATCCATGTAACAAGCTGGGTGTCCAATAATTGCCTGTAAACCTAGTTTAAATGGATCAGGGAAAGTATCATTGGGGATTGCTGACTTCTATCTTAGTCAAGAAAAGCAAGTGAGATTCAGGGAGAGACCCTATTTCAAATGCATAGATACAGTGTTAAAATAGGACACTGGGCCAGGTGGTCGTGGCACAAGCCTTTAATCCCAGCACTTGGGAGGCAGAGGCAGGTGGATCTCTGTGAGTCTGAGGCCAGCCTGGTCTACAAAGCAAGTTCCAGGAAAGCCTCAAGCTACACAGAGAAACCTTGTCTCGAAAAATCACACACACACACACACACACACACACACACACACACACACAAAAAAAAAAAAAAAAAAAAAAAAAATGGACACTGGTCACCATCTTCTGGAATGCATATTCATGTACAAAGTTGTATACCCATTCACATGCCACACCCATACAAAAAAAAATAAAGCTTTAACATAGTTCAAGAAAGTATACTGGTAGAAATATTATTAGGCAATATCTTCTCAGACACAGCACCCAAAAATAAATGTAATAAAAGAAAAGACCCAAAATTATACTTGATCAAAGCTAAAACTTTTGCCCTTCAAACAATGCCAATGACTTAAAGACAAGCCATAGGAAAGGAGAAAATATTTTAAATAGTATCTGTGATAAATAATGTATTCAAGAAAATATATAAACTCTAATAACTCAATAACAAAAATTACAAATGACCAAGTTGCAGAAATTATTTTAATAGAAAAATTCTCCAAAATAGACACCCTTAAACAAATGATAATATGGTTATCATTATTGTTGAGAAAATATATTTCATTGAAAAATGATGAAATAGCACTTTATATTCATTAAAATAAAGATGTCAGACTATGAAAAGCACTAACAAGGATGTAGAATATTTGGAATTTAATGAGAATTTCAAATGATCTGTTGAGATGTGGTAGGACACACCTATAATCTCAGCAGTTGGAATAAAGAGACAAAAGGATCACTAAAGTTTCAAGGCCATCTCGTCACCATAACAAGTTCCATGACAGCCAGAGCTGTGTAATGAGACCCTGTCTCCTGAAAACAAACTCAAAATAGGTAAAAATAAATAAACTGTGAAAAAATGGAAAAATATTCATCAGTTTACAACAGTATAAACATTAGCATTCTGTTGCTAAATATATACTCAGAAAGAATAAAAATAGACAGAAAAAATGTGTACTGAAGTCCGTGGTAGTACCAACCATAATAATACCCAGAAGGCATAATCAATCCATCTGTCCATCAGCAAATAAATACATAAACAAAATGTGGTACATCCAAAAGTGAAATATTATTAATGATAAAAATTCATTGTGAGTCTAATATGATAGCATAGGTAAAACTCAAAGTCATTGTGCTAATTGATGTAACTCAGTTGAAAATAACATTGTCTCTGTCTGTTTATACATAATATAAGTAATAACTGGGGATAAAGAAAATGGACAGTGGAAAGTTACTATTATTAGTATGAGATTTTATTTTGTAGAGAAGAGACTGTTCCAAAATTGGATGGTAGAAATGGTTACACATCATTTTTACTCAATCTAAAAACAATAAAGTACACAACTTCAATAGATGTGTTTAACAGGTGGATTATGTAATGGTAAATCTGCTTTTAAAATTGTATCGACACATGACTACAGATTTTTTCTAGATTTTTAAAGTATAGCTGTGTAATCTCATGTCAAAAAGGCCTGTGTATGTAATCTCCCATAGTAGGTTCATGGGTTTTGAAAAATTACCTAGAAATCAGGTTATGGTGGCACAAGAGAATGCTACTTTCTGGGGATTTCAGACATTCTTTTTGAGGTAGTTTCTACTAAACCAATTCTATACCTTCTCAACCAGACTTATCTCAGAAGCCTGGGGTATCTGGATGACTTGTTAAATACAACATTGCTTAAGCCTTTTAATGAAGTCAGCAAATCAAAGCAAGAGCTCAAATAAAGAGAATGCTTTCCTAAATGTCATAATGAAATTAAGGTAATGAAGCACTTGGAGGACTCTCCTCTCTTCCTTTTGTATAAAACTTATTCCAAAGAAATTGGGAGAGAAATGGGGCCTGAAAGTAAGGAGGGGAAAAATAAATTGTGTGCCATTAGTTTAATTATAAAAATTCATTACATGAAGCCATGTAAGACAGAAAATAATGGAACTCTAATGGGTTGGCCGATAACACATTTACTAGCCTGCTCTCAGCTTGTAGTCATTGTTGAAAGGACAAGAAAAGTAGCAGCACTGGTATGTAGCCCTCAAAGCTGTTGAAAAGATTAATCATTTCCAGTAAGCTGGAAAATAAGGGCCATTTTCTTAAATAGTATCCTGTATGGTATGTTACCTTGTGAAACAGAATTGTTTGGTAATGTCAAAGGTTTAATAGATGAGTCTTAGAGTTAATCGTGAGAGGCTTTACATTTGAAATAGCTTCCTTGCACATATTTTAACATTTCTATTATAAATCCATAAAGGATTTTATAGGTCATTTTAATTCACACAGGAAAGGAAGGAATTAATTTTATTTCCCCAATAAAGATTTATAGAACATTAATTCATATTCATAGCTAAATTTTAAAGAACCAAAACAAATATGTTCTTTTTCTACTTTCTATTGAGCATCTTACCGTAGTTTGCACAATAATTTTCCAAAAATGCTATAATCATTGAGAAAGCTGCTTTGTGTTCTTCAAAGTTCAATTGCAACAGATACAACTACTTTCCTTACATTTATTTATATGCAAATATGTGTCATCCATCTGGATTGAATCCTAAGAACCCTGATATCTGCACTTTTGTGATGTCTTTCACTGACTTTAAGAAATTTGTATTGTTAAGCAAACGATTGTAAAATTGCACTAAGAAAGAAAAGCTAACAAAAGCTAAAAGTAGATACATAGGTGTGCTACTTATGTTTGTGGTCTGTCTTAGCAGAGGCAAAGTTTGGATTTTATTCTTTATGTCAACTTAAACATTTTACATTTAGAAGCATCAAAGTTACCATTTCAATTGCAATAAAAAAATATCTCAGGCAGTTATATTTAGATAACAAGGCCAGTTTGAATATACAAATAAAAATAACTGTTATTGCAAACTGTGAGCGAAAGATGATAAGGACATAAATCAAGGAGAGAGTAGAAGTTTCAGGTATAAAGGAACTTCATGATGTATCTACTTTGGAGGTAGATATAGTCCCTTTCTCCTCTGGTTGAGAATCCATTGAAAATCATAAGGAATAGACAATTGAATCAGATACAAACATTATAAATAATAATACTTAATGGATAGGGGGAAACACCTTACTTCCTATAAGAGAATAGAGAGAGCTAAGAAAAGAAAAGAAAAAAACCCTCCCAAAGAACTAAGAGTAGTCCATAGGACCTTCTGTTGCACATCAATTAAAAGACAGCCTCTAACTTCCCAAAGGTACAGACCATTGGTAATGCAATCTGTTAATTACTTCCCACCAAAGTTTCAGTAACTAACAAGCTTAAGCCTCTGGTCCTTCTATTACTTTCTCATTAGAATTAGGCAAAGCAAGTTACAAGGTCAAGATTGGTGTTAAAGCAAGGAGCTAAACTCGGCCTTCTATAAGAGAAACTTCAGAGTTAGATAGGAGAGGATGAAATTGTGGGCCAAGATAAATAAATTAGGATAGACCCAGTAAGATGGCTCCACAGAAAAAAGTGCTTATCACCAAGCCTGATGAACTAAATTCAGTACAGAGCACACAGACAGACAGATAGATAGATGCAACTTCAAAAGATGAATTTAGGACATTAATAATCAATTTTGTTGCATTGATGTCTGTCAAAACAGTTTTGTTAGAATGTTGAAGGCAGAATGGTGATGAGTTGTAAGTGAAGGCAAAGAGAATTTAATTTCTGAAGAGTATAACTGCAAAGTAAAAGATGATAATCTAGTTCAGAATCTGTTGTTTAAAGATAAGATAGTCACTAAGGCTGCAGAGAAGGACCCTGCAGAGCAGGGAGAACTTAGAACACAAATAGAAAGGGAGTGAGTGCATGGAGGAAGAGCCCAGCCTAGATATGAACCCACATGCTGAAATTAATGTGTGTCTTCTTCTAAGACTGAACAGATGTAAAGTCTTATATTTTATGAAACTGATACTTGGTGTATTAAATGACCTCTGTGGAACTATAGGTATGGTCATGTGCTGTGAGATCCCTATCTGTTGATTTTATCAGGTTTGAGTCTGAAAACCACAAAGCATACTTCAAACAAAGGGAGTATAATTCTGAGAACTGGGTCTATAGCTAGGGAAGAGCTGAAAAATACTACAGGAGATAGGTAACTCTAGATTTAACAACTTCAGGGAGATGCTATCACTTTAAAACCTGAAGACTCAGAGCTACAAAGGCCCATAAGCCAGAGCCATCTGATGCTAACTCTTAGAATGGTACAGCTGCGCAGCACATGCCAGAAATTCTTAGACTGGAACAACACAACCTTTCTGCTATTCTGCTCTATCCCAGTGTTTCCTATTGGCCTGATCCAACAAGACAGCAGCTCACAGATGATACTGGGGAAAGCTGACTTCTTACCAAGGTTACTCCATCTAAATTACTGTGTAGATTAAGAACAGAAAATAGATCTAAGAGATAACGAGCTCTTGATTGTTAGCTCATAGAACAAAAGTTTTCCATGAATCCCTTAGCTCAACACACACAGACATGCACACAGTATCCAAACAGTATGACAAATATCCAACACACAAAAACTTTTTATATATTTCATTACATAGTACAAATAAATAAAAAATTCTTAAGAAAATACACAAAAAATAAAAACTAAATTAAATTATATTTTGTTCATATTCTTCCCCTCCCACAAGCCATACAAGATCCTCTCCCATTCCCTACCTACCCAAAAATGTTTCTTCCATTCAGAAATTTCTATAATTGCTATTTACTCTCTTCATATTTAGTTTTTAAAATGTATTCTGTTTTGCCATGGTTGTCTTTTTTTGTTTTGTTTTGTTTGTTTGTTTGTTTGTTTTTGATACAGGGTTTGTCTGTGTAGTTTTGGAGCCTGTCCTGCATTTCTTTCTGTAGACCAGGCTGGCCTTGAACTCACAGAGATCCACCTGGCTCTGCCTCCCAAGTGCTGGGATTAAAGGTGTGTGCCACCACCACACGCCCCCCACCCCCCCTCATGGCTCCTGGTTGTCTTTGTTGTTGTCTAGGTAATGGGGATTGAACCTATGCCTTGTACAAGCACTCTACCACTGAGTTACAGCCTCAGACCAATTATGTTCTCTTTACCATGATTTGTGTGCACATTCATTGGTTATTTTCTAATATCCTTTCAGTAAATATTAAAATTACTCTTTTGGTGAAATATTTTAATCTTACAATACACTTATCTGTTTGAATGTTTTATTAGGATAATGTGTACTAAGTGTTATTATGGAGTCACTTGGTATCTATTGCCCAATTATCATAATATTGTTTCCAAAAATAGAATGTAAGAATTTTACTAGTTTTCCCCAATATGAATTTTGGTTTACTATCACCAAACTGTACCTTCTTGATTTAATAATTATATTACTTGAAAGTTAAGTTTCTCTCTTTTATAAAATGATTTTTTCTGTCTCTTCAATTAGTTGCCTGTTCATATTTCTCTATTCATGCGCAAATAACTTAGCTCTCCACATTGTATTAAATATAAATGTCTTAACACTTTAATGCTATCTTAATATGTGGATCTCGCCTACATGTGGCAGTGTTGGCTTGATATGCTTCCATATCATACATGACCTTGATTGACTTCTTTCCAGTGAAGAAATGACTAGTTTAATTACACTCAGTTATCAAAAACAAACAAAGAAAAACACATAAGTTATTTGGTTTAGAAAGAGTTTTCTATCTTAACTTGTATTTGAATATTAAATGCAGTATCTTTAAAGTATTATGATCCTTCAGAAATTGGGTGTTAACAGCACTTTTTGTTCAGCATTTTCTGTATGCAGAACTAGTTAAATGCCAGTAGATGGCACTAATTACATAAACAATTCAACAAGTTAATGAAGAGAGGAAATGCATGGTTTTTGTGGCAGATAAATGTAGATGTGGCAAATGATTTGGCAATGAAACTTCTTCAGGACTATTCTGCAGATGATACCAGAAAATCACACCTGATTTTGTTATAGGCCACATTCTAAGCAATTATAAGTGACTCATTTATAGTTTATTCTCTCTTGTTATAAAGAAAATTAAGCTTATTTTATTCCCAACTTATTGGTACCAAATTGAAGAACCTGAAATGAATTAACGCTTAAGATTCTGCATTTGAAATTCTGTTCTGAAAAGCATGGTAATTTACGTCATCATAGTAGACTGACTTGGGATGCATTCATAACAATTATGTAGTGATATGTTGTGACCTGAAGAATCAGTAACTATTTATGAAATATTTAAAGATATCCCACCTGGAACCTCACTGGATAAAAGTGACATTAATTTTATTTCCTATACACACCTATAGCAGTTGGCCAAAGACCTCCACCAATGGCAGCTAAATGTAGATGTGGCAAATGATTTGGCACTGAAACTTCTTCGGGACTATTCTGCAGATGATACCAGAAAAGTACACATGATAACAGAGAATATCAATGCTTCTTGGGGAAACATTCATAAAAGGTAAGAGCTGCTTTATATGTCAAACTATGTGTTAGCTATAATGAAGGTATTCTATTAAACTACAGCTTGGGATAATAGGAGATGACAAATGCTAATTCAACTCAAAAGCTTGGCTTGCTATCCTGTTTTAATGAGGAGAAGACTGGAATTTGGTGAGGTGAAATAATTTGCCCCCAATGACAAAGACAATGATGGAGCTAAGCAATTAGTAAAAAACAAAATTCTAGTGCCTAGGAAGCAGAGAGAGAACAGCAGTGGAAGGGGCCAAGGACAAAATACCATACGAGGTCTTATCTCTCACCTAAGTAGAGGAAGTAGCTCTTCCTCTACTGAGGCCCCAGCTTTGAATGCTTCTACCTCCTTCATCTAATGCCAACAAATTTTGAACCAATGAGTGGTTGATCCATTGATGAAATCAGAGCTTCTGTAATCTTATCAGCTCTCAATTACTAGATTCACCAGCTACCAATCACGACTTGATATGCAAAGCATAACAAAAAGTAACAGCTCTTAGAGACACTACTTCTTCACATTGGGTCTGATTTTTCTCATCAACAATTTTGTGCTTTTCTTACACTGATACTTATTCAAATTATTAATAAAACACAAATCTTGTAATTAATCATTTTGTATTTGTCCCACAAATTAGTCTAAAGAGTATGAGGGCTAAAATTGTCTCTTTTCTTTGATACAACTGTTCATCTTAATGCAGATTATATAAAGAGTTGGTAAATATTTGTAGAATCATGATTCTTTCTGCATGAAGCTTTACCTTAAGTGTGCTCTTATACATTAATTATTACTGGGCTCTTATTTTTTAATTGTGCATGAAAACAGAAGCAAAAAATGCAGGATGACAGAGAAAAGTAAATCTCATGAAATACTAGAAAGCTCTGCTAGGCATTTTTAATTTGGAAAAAAAATGTTAGCATGGAGGGGGAAAGTAAAATAAATTTTAAACTCTGAGGCAAAGTCTTAGCAGTGATGTGCTATTTATGTGCAAACCTGAACTGGAGAAGGAAAGTGAAAATTCCTGGGGAGCTTGATTTAAGCTGGTGATCACACAAATAGAGCACTGAATTCCAGAAAGGAGATTCAATCTCAAGTTGAGAAGTTACACTAGAACCCTATCAAAAAAAGAACAAATTTTAATGGGGAGCCAATATTTGGGGAAAAACTTTGACCTACTTCTATTTCCTCTTAGGACAAGTTCTAGAGTCAGTCTTTTGCAAGTGCTGATGTGTTAACTGTTTGGTTAACCAGGACATAGTAGGTATGGAAAGAAATATCCAAATGAAACCAATTGGTGTTAGAAAGTTAACCATTAAATCTCAGCATGAAAATCCATGGCTTCTCAAAGAGAAGCTTCTTTGGGAAAGGGAGTTGAGAACAAGTGTTAATGTAGTGAACTTGTGGAATATAAACTAGTAATAGGCTAAGAGGAAAGCTTGTTCATGATAAAAAAAAAATAGAGCTTTGGGGGCTGGCCCATTCTATTTACACTGTGATTTCTCACAGATCCTATTTCCCATAATCTCATGATCCATAATAATGTAGCTGTCTCAAGTCTTTCCTCACATTAGTTAAGTCTTTGGATTCTTTGAGTAAATGGCTTTTGGTTTATGTTTGTTGGCTTCGGTTCTTAAAAATTACCAACTTTAGAAGGAATAAATTACTTACCTAATGAGTAAAACTGATTCAATTTTTTAAATCTCAGTTTATATTCTCAGCCCATGCACAATCTACAGTTCACCAAGCTAGTTTTGATGCATGCCTTAAGTATCATCCCTGCTTTTGTCTCTAGCTGCTTATACTCTTTGTGAAGCATATCTATGTGTGTTTTCAGTCTGATGATGACTACCTATCAACGTTTTTAGCTGAAGAAATTCTTTTTGGATTTGACCTGAATGTCCTACTGTTTACTTTTTGTTTTAATTTCCCACAGGAACTTGAAATTGAATAGATACAAAATTGAACTCATCTTTGCCCTCTGCCAAGCCTTTTATCCAAATGGAACAATTTTTCTCTTATGATTTCTAACCAATGAACCCTGAACCCCATTCAGTTGTTCATTTTGGGAATCTAAAGTCATGCTTGATTCTTCCCTCTGTAAATATCATTGTTAAGCTCTAGGAAAGATATTTTCTGTCTAAATAGCTTTCAACCCCAGTCTCCTTTCTTTATCTCTTCTCTTCTACTACTGTGTCTTGTTTAAATTATGAAAATGAGCATACCACTCTCTATGTAGACTCTGGGGTAGTTTTTTCAGACTTGCTGAATTCTTGCCTCCCTATTTTGAGACATTTCTAATTTATTCGTTGCCTTTTTCCATTCTGAGAATGGAATAAAAATTCTTCTGCATGCTAGGCTTGTACTCTTCCCATAAGCTACCCCCCTATATTTGTTGATTTTTAAGCACAGTCTATGCTATGTTGTAAGAGTTGGCCTGCCTTAAAATTCTAGTCTAATTGATTGCTCTACTTGGCTCCTTCTCCACATGCCCTTACACAATTGATGGTGACCTATTTTCATTTCCTTTTAGCTATGTTTTCTCTTCTCTAGTACCTGCTGACTTGTACACTTTCTTTGTTCTTTGTGTGCTTACATTTTGCTCATTATCCAGGTCTTAGTTTAAATGCTAATTACTTCAGGAAGTCTTCTATGTCAGTCATAAAAATCCCATGCTCTTTTAGTCTTTATCTCATGACACTATGTTTAAGTATTTGCAGAGCTTTGCTTTCTGAGAATGTTGACTCTTTATTGAATATACATTAGCTGCTGTCCACCATTATATTACCAAGCACTTAGCTCAATATACAATAACTATTCCTAAAACCTACTCTGATTACATAGGTAAATGGAAAAAACACTGGTGAGCTCACCAGGTTCTAAATGAGAATGCCAAACCTAGGGTCACATAGGTGTCCCTCATTAAATTCACTGGATCTCAAAACAAAACTAAACAAAATAAAGATGGAAAAAGGGACTGGTAGAGAGGAGAGATGGTTGATAGAGGCAAAAGGTAGATAAGGGATGTTGTGGAGACACAGTATTCAGAACACATCCTATACATGTGTGAAAAGAGAAACAAATTAAAGAACAAATTCCAACTACTTCCTTATGAAAGTAACTCAATAATGAAATAAATCATATCTGCTGAGATTGCTTTTTAGCTCCAAATCGCAGTACATCTATCAGAAGTATATCAAAAAGAGGTCTATTGGTCTTTTATAATAGGCAGTCAGAAGTAGGATAAAGTATGGATTCTGTGTCCCAGCAGTATCAACTCAGAAACTTATAGATTCTTCCTAGCATTTCCTCAGAAATGCATATTCCATCAGGAAGAAGAGAGGAGAAAGGATAGTGCTTGCTTCAAGAAAGCAAAGGTTCTTCAGAAACTTGAGGACTAAAGCTGTGCTATGTAATCATGTCCCGTGGCTGAGAGGTTAACCAGTCAGTAGAGAATATCTGCCACAGTGAGAATGGAAAGATAAGCTAGTGAGTTACATTATACAACATTACATTTCTTGAAGAACTACCACTCAAGTAATGGACTGGTGGTATGAGGTTATAGTGACAAGGAGCCATTTGGGCCTAATGATTGCTCTGGTCATTGTGACAGATTTTGCGATTCTCTGTTGACTCCTAATCCTTCATATTAGACACCTATACTGTATGTTTGCTGTCCTTTGTCTAGACTAAACTGTAGAACCTTTTTCTATAATTTCCCTTACTTTGTGATGTTATAGACTTTATTATGAGTAAATAGAAACAAGAAAACTCTTCATGTCATCATTTGTATTTTGACCTAGTTGTCAATTAGCTTGCCCAGCTGAACACAAAAATGAAGTAAATTATCATCCATGTCTGGATGGTCTGATGAGATAGCTACCAGTCATAGATGTGTATTCACATTTAATTATTATTAAACATAACATGAGATTCAGTTGGTTCTACTGGCCATCTCCTAAATGCTTAAGAGTCCCTCTATGTAATTGCTTCCCAACTGGGCAGTATAAGGCACAACAGTTCTATCACCACAGAAATTTCTATTTACAGTCATACTGCAAAATAGCTTTGCTTATATTACTTAAGCAGTTTCACATACTTTCCTAATAATTATGTACTTTCTTCCCTACAGAAGAGCAACTGCCACATTTGATCAGTAAATGATTACTTTACAATATGTTTTGTACCAACTGCATTTCTTTGTTTCTATTTCTTATTTCATGCATTTTACCCATTTTTCCTGTTGGGTTTGAAACTCCAAACATCTATTACTGCTGCAGGATAGAACTTCTGCTTCTGTTTATCATGTAACCTCATGCTAAACAAGCAAGATTGATAATATCGTATTTGGGTTGTGGAGAAATATACATTACAACTTTGAAGAACTTGCTATGGAAAGCAATGTGATTACATCACCTCTCACAATTCAGGTTAATACTATGAAAGAACATTAATATATTGCCTACATTGAAACTGCCAATCACATGAATAAATGTTATACAAAATTGTTATGGATTAGGAAGTCAATTTAAAGCAATAAAATCATCAATTCAGTTTTAATTATTGAATGTTAAGTAAGATATATGTTACTTGAAAGAACATTATTTTAATATTATTCCTTGGCAGATTTTAGTTTCAAGAAAGGAAAAAACACAGGAATAAACTAGTGTTTTCTCTAGAGCCTCAAGTTAGAACACAGATTGCCCATGTAGGGAAATATTTTGCTTTCCTGATCATATTGCATATACAATCATTGGTAACATATAAAATCAGAGAATTGAGCCCCTATAACTTCAACATCTAGGAATAGATATTAATTTGTGATTAGCATAATATTAGATGTGATATTTACAAATAACTGTGAGAGGCTGGTAAGGATTAGATTTGAGTAGTGCCATCTGGCTGGTGATTTTATGATGATACCCTCATGAGATTTCATTTCCTAATTTCCTTATTTCTATTCCAGGATCACCCCTTAAACCATAAATCATCATTAAACCTAAATGCTGTGCATATATATATATATATATATATATATATATATATATATATAACATATATATGTTGTCAACATCATACAGATTGATTTTTGATAACTGTTTTATATTAAATATGTGTTATGTGGCCTCAGTACTCGCTAGTAGGTAACAGTTGTGAAAATTCCTGCCCTTAAGCAGCTTACTTTCTTGGAAGGAGATAATTAGAGATAGATATTAATAAGTTGTTCCTGTTTTGGTGTGTGTGTGTGTGTGTGTGTGTGTGTGTGTGTGTGTATGAGTGATGTGAAAACATAAACAGGAAAAGGAATTGAGCTTAAATGTATGTGTGCATGTCAGAAAAATAATCATTACCATTGAAAAGTGGTGATCAAGACAAGGATGATAAAAATTATTGCACATCTCAGAACAACTATTAGATAGGAAAATAGAAGAGAAAAGTCAGATTAATAAAGGCATGCCACTACTCTGCTCAGAATCCTTAAATAACTCTCTTCTGAATCAAAATAAAAGTTGAAGTCTTCAGCCTAAAAGGCCTTAATTGATTGTATTCTACATGCCTGTTCACTTGATCTTTTCCTGCCCCACTGATCCCTTTTGGCTGCCAAATAATACACATGCTTCAACCACATAGGATTTCCTACTAGACTGCTTTACTTACAATTGTACTCGTTTCATATCTTCAGAGCCTTTAAATTTTACTACAACATCATCCTTTCAGTAAGACTTTTTTGGCCACCATAATTAATTTTTTCAAGTTTGTTTTACTTTTTATTACCATATTACAAATTTACATATTCTTGAATCAGAGTGTGATTTTGGCTTTGGATTTACATTGGGTAATGATCAAATTAGGTTAATTTGCATATCTTTAACCTTTAAACTTTTATTGCTTCTTTGCGATAAGTACATCCACCCATGTCAGTCCATTATAATAGAGTGAAAATAAATACTGAAACCGTTTGGAGACTAAATATGGTTTAAGTGAGAGTGGGAAACATGAATGTGGGAAGAGCAGCTGGATTACATTTTAGTTTTAGTACAGAGGCAACAAGGTTTAATAGTGAACTATACTTGGGTAGAAGGTAGAGTCAATAAATATTCCACACATTTTAGCCTCTCCAAATAGGAGATGAAGTGCTTCCTTACTGGGTTGGTAAGGAAGTATCCAAGAACAACATTTATTAAGAAGAAGATGTAGACATATATTGAAACATCTATGATCCATGCAGTCAGACAGAACTTTGCATTAGATAAGAGGATATATAAAATCTTGAGGTTAGAGGAATCTGATGAATGGCTGATAACAGTTCCTTAGGATTCAATGTTGAGACTTTTAACCATAGCAATAGAGATTCTTTTTATTTTTTACTTAACAGTACTACAAATGTTGGTTGTTGTTGTCCTTGTTGTATTTTATTGTTGTTGCTCTTCTGGTGATCTCAGAGACTTGTACACTCTCCACAAGTGCTACACCATTAAGCTACACCTCAGCCCCTCTCTTCTTAATTCTCTTTCCTCATTACCTACACTGTTAATTTCCTCCTTTATTGGTTTCAACAACCATTAAGATACCTCAGTATTTATAGCCATCATATCTTACTCCTTATGTCCAGAAATGTATTTTTAGTTACCTGCCATCATTTCTGCCCACATACCCTATAAGACTTCTGAATGTCTAATGGAAAATGGATTTTCTAGACATAAAACACATTTTCCCCTGCATTTCCATTATGTTCACTTGCCTAACTTGTTTCTGAAGCTAGAAATGTAAGAATTATGTTCTACAGTTCTTACTCTTTTCTAATTTACTAATATATATATATATATATATATATATATATATATATATATATATATATATATATATATATATATATTTGGCTTCTAACTTTTTATGGATTTTATTTTTAAAATTTCTGTGGGACTTAATTCCTTTATTCATCCCCATTTTCACCTCATCCTGAAAGTATCCTTAAAATTAATATTCTGGATTCCTTTTGCCCCTAGCATTACTTTTTCATCCTTTTGAGGATATTAAATGATATTTAAATGGGTGATATAGTCTAAAACCACATGTACTTTTTCAGAAAATAAATGTTCAGTGGTTATATATAATCTAGACTTGTTTTCAAGGAATAAAAGCCTGGTGTTTTGTAAATTTTTAGCTGCTTGTATATTTAAAGAGGTATGGACATGGAAACTTTGGAAAATAATCTTAAGTTCTTTATTAACAAATGTCATGATTTAAAAATTTTTTATAATTCACTTTCTGTAAATTCTTTGGGACTTTTTTATGATTGTCAGCAGACTGATAGAATCATGTTATAGCTGTACCTTGTGGTTCCTAGTGATATATTCAATAACTGTAAATGAACAAAATGTGCATGGATGTTGGCCACTAAGTGGCTTTGGAGTGTTTCCAAATTTCAAAAAAGAAATAACACTTTTCTGCCCTTTGAAGCTATGTAAAAGAACATGACATGATGCTAACAGGATATGAGTTTAAAATATAGTTACTTATTTTGTCAGAGACTGCCAATAATATATTTGTAATATATTTTATTCACAAATGTTAAAACTTCAAATGACTCTAAAAATCACCAGTTCAACATTTTCAATTTAGAGTAGTCTATTTTTAATATCTTTCATACAAAATACATTTTTTGCAAAATTAGTAATGTGACTTCATTCAAAGTGAAATGATATAAATATCATATTACAATGTAAGAAAGTATTGAGCCATGTGAGTGAAAATTATTCAATGGCCCCAATTATTGTTTGGGGTTCCTTTTATGGGTTTCAAGAAAAGGAAGAGTTTGGTTACTAAGGGGTGTAGTTTGAATGGTCCTCTACTTTGATTGGCAGACGTAATTACACAGTCATTTTTCTAATGCACATATCTCTTCCCACAATGCATCTGGTTTTTTCATATGCATGACATAGGCATAAAATGGTAAATAGGAGATTCTACCTTAAAGTTCACTTTGAAGACACAGTTAACTATGCATGCATGCACCCAAAAACAGTTCAGGCCAGATCTACCTTTTTGATCTCATACCTGAACATAAGGGGAGTATTATTGAATAGATTTTGTCTTTTGTTTATTAACAGGAAAAGGAAGCCTGTTGTTCGGAGAGAGGTGTATATGTTAATCTTTGCAAATTGTGTTCTTAGAGTGCAAACAGGTTGCTAGACATCAATTGGGTAATGTTTGGAGATGGGTATGTGAATAACCCAAACCAAGTAGAATCACAAGTTACTATCCTAGACCCTGTTTGCTTGCCTCCACTATTTATCAGTTTTCCTGGAGCTCTCCAATAGATTCCCACTATAAAAAGCCCATTTTCTGAAATGGCTGGAGCAAAGTGTACTATCTGATTGCCACAATTGCTGCCCAGATGTATGACATTCAGTATCATAAATAATAAATATTTATCTTTCCATAGAGATTTGACATAATGGCAAAGAGTCTATTTGCAATGGAAAAAGCTACCATTGCACACCAGGTCTCTCATTCTGGCTGAAACTCAACTGTATTTGTCTGTTCATTCACTTGTTTAAGAATAGGTCTCACAGAATAGTCCAGCTCAGCTTGGTCTTGAACTCAAAGCACTCCTCCTGCCTCATGTGATCCCACAGTTGGCTTTAAATCAACTCTGTTGCATGAGAAATCACAAGGTACTACCTCTCCCCACTCCTACATCTAGCCTGAATGCAGTGCTATCATTGGTTCTCACCATATTTAATTCATAACGATTGAAACTACAGATGGCTCTGAAGTTACCCATCCAACAGTCTCAATTTAGAGTAGCCTAATTTTTACTCTCTTTCATGCAAAATTCACTTTCGTGTCTATCTTAATCAGGAAAAGGTTTGGTGTGTTTAAAAATTCAGTCTATTAGTAACTGCTTTAGGTATACTTTAGACACTATGAAAAGAATTATTTGGCCCCTAAGGGGAGAGTTATATGTATAGTTTACAAGACACTTCCATTATTATATTGTTGAGACCAAGACTTCCCAATTAATTATGAAGTATAAAAATTCTTACCATCATTTAGTAGGGCAATAGAGTAGGAAACCTCTGGTCCAGGGACGGTCATAATCTGTGTGGATATAAATGATTGAAGTAGTGGCTGCCTCTTCATACTGTTTCATTGTCTCTAAAGTAATTAGAGTGTTTCTAACTAGCAAGGATTGCATGCAAAGAAAGACCATTGGAACCAGGTCATGGCTGATTTACTGATGTGGAAAATTACATGGAAATGCCGCCAAGTAGCCATTTTCGTTCTAACCTAGTCCTGTACTTCTGAGTTGTGCTTCATAAGCACATCAGAGAAATACCTCAGATAAAACTTCATGTTCTAGTGTCTAATATTAAACAAATGCTGTCTGTGGGCATGCATGCTTTTAATCCCAACACTCAGAAATCAGAGGCAGACAGACAAATCTCTGAGTTTCAAGCTAGCTTGGTTTGCATAGTGAGTTCTAGGCCAGCTGAAACTACATAAAATAACAAATAAACAGCAACAAAGAAAGGGAAGATTCCCTTACTTGGTTTAATAAAAACATCAGTGATAGTAACAATATCCATTATATTATTTTAAATTATGTTTATATTTTCCATTTTCCTTGTTTCTGCATCATTCACATACTTTACAAATATTCAGTAAGATATTATAATTAGTTAGACTTAATTATTAGACAGTTGAGTTATTTTGGTAAGTAAATATAATCTTCATTTGTCTCAATTATTATCTGCATAACTATCAATTTCACGTTTTAAGAATGTTTTGGCTTTATTAATTTTAGCAAAGGTTTTTTATGTAAATAATTATATAGTTAATATTAAAATATATAGAACACATAAGGATTAGTGGGATTTATAAAATTTATTCTTTCTACCTTAATGTAAAAACACATGTACATTCATACACAGACACACATATATAGGCCAGACAAGCAGTTCTGGATGATGCTCAATAATAGATTTATGGTAGCCCCTTCTCAGCCGTATAGTCATTGTCATGTGTAGCACATTTTCAGGTTATTGATCCCAGTAGAATCTCAAATCCTTACCACTACTAGCTATTTCTCAACCCAAAGCACAAAAAGTCCATGTCTACATGTACACTTACCACTTCCTCATTCTATGACACTTCAGAAATACAATAATATTTAATATTGTATGCAGTTGTACCTTTTTTGGTTTTCTATTGTTTTAATCTCTCATGAGTTTCTCTGTGAGTTTCCTCTAGATTGTAGCATGGCTTCTGCATCTGGTATAGCATGACACTTACAGTAAAAATTTTCACCAAAACAATCACAATCACATTTCACATTTACAACAGACCTTTGTGAATAGATCATTGCCTATTTATCCTTACTTCTGATTTATTAACAAGTCAAACAGTTAAGTTTTTCCATCTTAAAAATCTCTAGCATATATTATTAGGAATTAAATGTATAGATACTATCTTTTCAAAAAAGAAAATGGAGGATATGATTCCTTGATATACATGCTGACTTGCTAATGAGCCAGAAAAGAAAGAATAATATTCTGGTGCCTCAAGCCAGTGTTTCAGGATCCAGCCCTCCTGTCATCAGTATTCACCCAAAGAAACGCAAACTATTTAAATTAACTGAGAAATCAATTCCACATTCAAAGAGGTAATTGTTGTGGCTTAAATATCCTCTAATATTCAAAATCACACTTATCACCAAATCCCCAATTATGTTACTTGCTAAATTGCTCTGTATCTAGTAATTTATAGAGAATTTAAAGCAACTAGGATCATATGCAAACATCTTTTGAGGTTATATCTTATATTGCTTAGGTATAGGGACACTAATATACTTCTTTATGAGTTGAAATTATCTTTCTTTTTTATTATTATTATGTGTTTTAATTTTATACATCAGCCATGGGTTCCCCTGTCCTCCCCGCTCCTGCCCCCACCCCCACCTCCCCCTCCCAGCCCCTCCTCTCCATTCCCATGTCCTCCAGGACCAAGACACCCCTGGGGATTCATTTAAACCTGGTGGATTCAGTACAGGCAGGTCCTGTCCCCTCCTTCCAGACTTAGCAAAGTGTCCCTGTGTAAGCCCAAGGTTCCAAACAGCCAGCTCATGCACTAAGGAGAGGTCCTGGTCCTGCAGACTTGGTGCCTCTGAAACAGTTCAAGCTATTCAATTGTCTCACTTATTCAGAGGGCCTGATCTAGCTGGGGGCTCCTCAGCCATTGGATAGCCAAAAGAATCCTGTACAATAAAACAACCTCTGGAGGCATCACAATCCCCAACCTCAAGCTCTACTATAGAGCTACAGTAATAAAAACAGCTTGGTACTGGCATAAAAACCAACATGTGGACCAATGGAATCGAATTTAAGACCCTGACATTCACCCGCACACCTATGAACATATAATTTTTGACAAAGAAGCCAAAAATGTACAATGGAAAAAAGAAAGCATCTTCAACAAATGGTGCTGGCATAACTGGATGTCAATGTGTAGAAGGCTGCAAATAGATCCATATCTGTCCCCGTGCCTAAAACTTAAGTCCAAGTGGATCAAAGACCTCAACATAAATCCAGCTACTCTGAACCTGATAGAAGAGAAAATAGGAAGTACTCTTGAACGCATCGGCATGGGAGATCACTTTTGAAATTATGTTTCATATTGTAAACTCTTTAGCATTTCCTAGTAAAATTGGGTTAGCTATTGAAATTCAATTTTATCGTGCCTTCTTCTTAAAGATTTTTCAATAAATTCTCCTAAAGATGACTAGATACAGCTTTTCCCATGAGGTGGAGTAGGTCATTATATGTTTATGACTACAATATTTTTACATTGTTGTAGTAAGGTGTGGTTTATTGATATATTAGCTACTTTTCTCATTTATGTGGCAAAATACCTAACAAGAAGCAAATTAATGAAAAGAATGTCATATTTGGGCCTAAAGTTCATTATGGTGGCAAGAGAATGGTCATAGGCTGATAGCTGATCAACTTTCATATGCGGTCATGAAGCAGAGATTGAATAGGAAGTATGGCCAGGCTACAAAACTTCAAAACCTTTCCTTAGTAACCTATTTCTTCCAGCAAGCTTATAGCTCTTAAAGATTCTACAACCTTCCAAAATAGTGATCCCAGATAAAGACAAAGTGTACATACATGATACTATGAGGCACATTTTACATTCAGGCTACAGTATTCTGCCCTGGGTTCTTATAGACTCATGTCCAACTCCTGATGCAAAATGCATTTGTTCCAGCTTCAAAAGTCTTCAGTCTGTACAAAACAAATTCTTCTGGAAGTCAAGGCTATATTTTAACCGTGGTCTTTGGTAAAATATGAAAAACCATTTATATATAATAACATTATTGTCACAGAGTAAACATTTCCAAAAGGAACAGTGGAGGCATAGCAAAGAATGATAAGTTCAAAGAAAAGCCAACATCCACAGGGAAAACACCAAATCCATATCCATTATCTTGAACTTTAATGAAATTGTCTTAGTTCCAAAGGGTTAGAATAGCCCCATCTATTCACTTTTGCTGCTCACAGCATACATAGCCTTTCCTTTGGGCCATCTCCACTCAATGCCTGCAGCTTTCCTTAATGGATATCCAGTTGTCCTGGTATCTCCAATATCCTGGTATTTCTACTACAACATGGGGTTTCTACTAGGCTTCACATTTACCACCTTTTAAAGTTCCCTCTAATTGCCTCCTTGGAGAGCTTATATCTATGGCAAACATTATCTGTACTCAGATGCTCTCTAAAATAATGGAACAAGATTTCATTATATCTTCAATCATTTTTCTTCTTTTTTTAATTAAGAAATTTTTAATTCATTTTACACACCAATCAAAGATCCTCTTCTTCCCTCCTCCTGCCCTACCTAGCCTCCTCCACAACTCATATCCCACCCCACCCCCACAAGAAGGCAAGGCCTCCCATGGGAAGGCATATCCAGTAGAGGCAAGTCCAAGCCCTTCCCCCTGCCTTAAGGATGCACAAGGTGTCCCACCATAGGTAGTGGGCTCCAAAAAGTCAGTTCAAGTACCAGGGATGGATTCTGATCCTACAGCCAGGGGGCCCCCCCAAGCAGATCAAGCTACACAATTGTCTTGCCATGCAGAGGGCCTAGTCCAGTCCCATGCAGGCTCCCACAGAAATTGATCCAAATTTCATGAGTTGGTTTGGTCATCTCTGCAGGTTTCGCCATCATGATCCTGATGCACTTGCTCATAGAATCCCTCTTCTCTCTTTGACTAGACTCCTGGAGCTCTGCCTGGTGTTTGGCTATAGATCTCTGCATCTGCTTCCATGAGTCACTAGAGAAAAGTTCTGTAATGATTGTTAGGGTTTTCACCAATCTGATCCCTGGGGTAAGCCAGTTCAGTTCAGATACCCTCTCCACTATTTCTAGTACTCTAAACTGAGGTCATCCTTGGGGATTCCTGGCAACTTCTCTAGCACTGAGTTTCTCTTTATCCCCATAATATCTCCCTCTATCATGGTATCTCTTTCATTGCTTTCCCACTCCATCCCTGTTCCAGCTCGACCATCCCATTCCCTTACGTTCTCATCCCCATCTCCTAACCTCCATTGGCCCCTTCACCCCAGTTTACTCATGGAGATCTCAACTATATACCTTCAATCTTGCACCTGCAATACCAGTCCCCTGTGTGGATGTTGTTGCCAAGTTTGGTTGCTAACTCATCATAGAGACTGGCACACTTGGAATACAGTTAAAGAAGCCTCTGAATGCTGCCCCTGGGGAAATACCTCTTCAGGCAGTTTCTTTCCAGGAATCAGGAATAAGGGACCCTGAGGAGAGAGCCAACATAATTATACATATATATATATATATATATATATATATATATATATATATATATAGTGATGGGGACATAGACTCACAAATACAAAGCATGGTAGACGTGCTGAAGATCTACTGATCCAGCTTCCATCCTCCTCAAGACCAACAGGGAACAACTGAAAGCAACTTTCTGCCTCCTGACCCAGTCTCCTCACCCCAAAAGACAGCACATTCCTCTCTCCTCTTAAGCGGTCACATATTCAGATAATAAACTGCACCCCAAGGCTTGTACCCCAAAGCTATTGACACAATAAATTCCTACAATGGAACCCTTTTAGTGGTATGCAGAGATTAGACTCTTTCCTTTCAAGTAAATTTACATTTTGTCAAGTTGGAGAATTTGAAGAGTGAGCAGTACCCCCCCACACCAACACACACATTAGGGTACCTTCCATGTTACCCAAGTGTACACTGAAAGATCATTTATACAATCATTTATACAATTATAGTCATTTCAGCATTGCTGTGACTATAACTTTAATCATGCTCAAGGTCTTTTCCTTGACAAACTGTATATCTTTAAAATGTGTTTCTCACTTACCTATTGCTATTTTTTTTTTTTACTGTAGACCTTGATAAGGGTGGTGAGCCACAACTACACCACAGTATAGTTGTCAAATCTACCAATTAATTGCTTTTAAATATATCCTCACTCAAATTCTCAGGACATGGGCAGAATTTAAACAGATTATTGATCAAAATCTAGCCTAAATGGCCTCTAGTCCAGTTATTGATAGGGTACTTATTCATTTGTAAAGCTGCATAAGCCAATATTCCACAGTCTGAATTTCTGACAACCTTCCTTTCTTACAAATACCTAGCAGAGTTGCTCATGAAGCTCTGTTTTTGGCATGCGAATGTTTTTCTAGCCCAAAGTTCCAAAATCTTCCACATTCTTCCCAAGTTAATTCCAAAGGCCTTAGAACTACATCGTTGCATTTATCATAACAATGCTCCCCTTCTTAATACCAATTTTCTATATTGGTTACTTTTCTCTTTCCTGCAACAAAAAATCAGACAAGAAACAAAGTAAGTTTATAGTTTTAGAGGATACAACCAATCACTGGTAGCAGGAATAGGAGGCCCCTGTCAATATTTTTCCACAGTCAGAAAACAAAGAGCAAACAGGAAGTACTATTGGATTAGACAAGGAAGCTTCAAGGCCCTCCAGGATGGCTCCAGCTCTTATGGGTTCTACAACCTTCCCAAACAACACTACCAACTAGGAACCAAGTGCTTAAGCATGGGACCTGTGACAGCATTTCACATTCAAACAATAATTAATATACAGCATGAAATTGGTGCCTAGGTTTTCTATTAAAATAGAAATCGACAAATGGCATTGTTCTTCTTGGCTGGTTATTTACTAGCACTGACAGATAACATATTTCCACACAAATTTCAGGCTTCGAAGACTTTTCTCCTTTTTATTGCTCTTTAATGGATAGGAAATTGATCTCAGCTTTGTCCTCTCCAATATTTTGTCATTGGCTTAGATGAAGATGTAGATAACATTTGTTTTACAATTTGCAAATGACACAGAGCAGGAAGAAATAGAAAATACAGTAGACAAGAATATCAGGGACCAAAACATTTTAATCAAATTGAACTAACAGTCAGAATACTTAAAGATAAGATGTAAATGTCAGACACTAAATTTGGATTCAGAAGGAAATAAACCCAAACTTTCCCAGAATGTGCTTCCTGGAAAAAGATTAGGAGAGACAGAGTTGTGTTCAGAGGTTTGTTGGGAAGTTTTTCTTGTGAGATGCATATATAAGAATGTCAGGGAGGCAAGATTAAGCAGAGGGAGAACCAGTCTGTGGTAAACTGAGCTCTTAACAGATTGTCAAGGGAATTATTGAAAAGGGCCTTTCAGAAACATTCTGAGCTGGGCCTTAGTACATCAATAATAGCCAGACTGGATCAACCTGGAAGAAAGAAAAAATTGATACAATGAAAATTGTCACCTCTAACGAAGTGAAAGTTCCATGATGGAGGCTGCTGTGACTAGTTTGCTGTCAATATGGTTATGCACTTAAAGACTGGGATAGCATTAGCAATCCTTCTACTCCAGTGTCACATAAAGTGTGACCATTGAACAAGTAGAATTGACATCACCTATGAAGTGCTAGAGATGTAAATTCATGGATGTTATCTCATCCTATTAAATCAGATCCCTGAGGATGGAACCTGAACTGATCTGGTCTCAAAGTCATTTCTATTCAGATTAAAGTTTGAGAAGAACTATACTATGGCAAAAAAAAAAAAAAACAGTCAGAATGTGGAGACATCACAAGTTTTTGTGGCAATAATATTTGTTCTATTTATATGTCAATTTGCCCTTCCTAATTTTACCCTATAAATATGAACACATGAATGTGCACAAAGACACACAGATGTGCATTCACACACACACACACACACACACACACACACACACACACACAATATTACACACAGTGTATTGTAGTATATACAGATGTAGAAAAGAATAGCCAAAGGATGATTTGGCTTAGAAAATTCAAGTGTACAATCTAATCCCATGAAACCATATTTTAAGTTAATAGAGAAATTGAGAGACTGCAGAAATATTCTATAATATATAGGATAGTAGTTTGAGAATCATATGATAAAATTCTTTTAAGTATCAGCTGTCCACAGACTTTATTTGCTTCATATGCTCTTCATATACAATAGTTTTCTTATTTCATTGGGACTATGCTAAGATTATCTTCATGGAATCTTAGTAAATAAGAACTAAAACAATGGCTCTATGGTAAGAAAAAAGAATGAATCAATGTCAACAAATTATGTCTGGTAGAATTAATCAGACTACATATTGTAGTGTCTGCATTACTGATCAATGAAATATCTATGTTTGTCAATTTGTAGAGAAAAAGAAATAGAATGCATCTCTCTTCTAAAATGTGGTCATGGGAATCTTATGTGATATTTTAGCAGATGGCTCAGTACTATACATGTGGGATATATTGAGTGAGCACTGGTAAGATAGGTAGCAGAGCATCTAGACCAAACCCTATATGAGAATCATGTTACTGAATGTTACCTAAATAATACTCAATGTCATGATCTCAACTCTTCACTTCAACATAGGCCCATGTATTTTCCATATTAACCAAAAGAATAGGTTAGTTTTAATTTACTAATAGCTTTACTAATATACCTTTTCTATTATTAGTTCAGGTCAATTATTGCCACTTTACAGTCTGTTAAAAGTTTATGAACTTTTTTTGAAAAGAAACATAAGAGACAAAATACAGAAAGAGACCTACCAACTCTGGCAAGGTCTTTCTTTTTTGAGACCTTATACAGGAGAATACAGAGGAAAACATTTAGAAAATGTAGATGAAACTGGAGATGCTTTTATTAAAATATGCTACACTTAAGCCACAGTATTATTTTAGTTAATTACAATAAATAATATAGCAACAGACAATGGAGTTTTATAATTGCTAGGATCTGCTAATAAGGTTTTTTCCCTGAAACAAACTCCATTAACCCTCCTTACTACTTCATTCTTATCAACATTTTAGTAGCATGAAACTAATTCATAGTTATGTGGTTTTTTTTACTGCATAAAACATGTAATTCACACCCTGCTAATGATAACTTTTATCATAATTATTAGGTTGCTCTTGGTGACACAAAAACTTATCCTGGCAGGTAGGCAATTTTAGAAGCTCAGCCAAATAGTTGGTGTGTATGATTAAGCCTCAATATGCTTCTCATGTAGCGTGATCTTGGCCAACCAATTTCACTTGGCATTCATTCCTGACAGAGAGACCTGATCTACTTTGATGGTAGGCCAAGGATCTTCAATAAGGCAGTTGTAAGAACAAACAGAGTTTTTCAGCCTCCTTGGCAAGCCAATGATAGGGTACTTATTTTCCCTATGATCCATTTATTAGTGGGATAGATCAGGGTTTTGCTCTGTAGGGTACACCTACTTGTCAAATGCCTAGCAGGTAGAAAGATATCTTTACAATTTACTAGCTGGAATTTCAAAGAAACATAACATTTAAATGTCTTAATGAACACAAAATCTGTGTCACTGCTTTCAATATAGACATATTTGTAAATTAGAAAAGAAACTTGAGCTAGTAAGCTTTTCAGTGATTTGACAAATTGCTTGAGACAAGCAGCTCAAAAGGGTGAAAAAAATGATCTTGGCTCACTTGACCCAATAATTTTTGGACCAATGGTGGACACCAAATATTATGGCAAAGTAGAACATAGGAGGTCAAAGTTGTTCACTTTCTGGTATCCAGATGTGGATATATGGGACAACATTTATACTTCAAGGTATAATTGCTAGCTTTCTCCAAATGTCACCTATATCCTAATGTTGCCACCGCCAACCAATAGCCCATTATGGTTTGAATTCAGCAACGACATAAGACATTTATGAGAGTTAAATCCTCAAAACCAGGTCCCAACAGACCCATCTCTGAACTCTGCTGCATCAAAAAACAGTCAACATATAAGCCTTTCAGAAAAAATTCAGATCTAAATCATAGCAGAATCTCAAGCAGAGAATGAGTCTTACCCAGAATCTAAATGCCATTCCTATGCTTTAACAACTAAATTCTTGTGTTTCCTATTGATCTTCTGTTCCCTTTGTTCTTTAGGTTTACCTGGCCACATAATTTCATGACGTTGATTTCTATAATCCTCTGAGAATATACTCAAGAAAGGTTATTTATTACTTTTTATTATTTCAAATAGTTCTGCATACTCATTTCTACCTTTACCAGTATATTAATATAACAGAATTCAAAAGATATCTAAGCAACAGCCACTATTCCTGACAAAGAAGTTTCATTCCAAATTCTTTGTCTCCATACCAAAGTTTGTCAAAGTTTGCTGTTGTAAATATGTTCCATGGATGATATTTATAATTCTAACTTTGAAATTATAAATCAGACTCAAACTGTGGCAGATCTATATGTAGGTTCAGAGAAAGCCTGTGAAATGTTATGCCCATTCAGAATACAGTGAAATTATGTAAAGTGAAAAGACTTTATTGGCTCCAATAAAATAAAATATATATATTTTTTTGCCAATTCTGAATAGGCATTGGCAAATTGAAACACATTATTATTAAATTGGTGTTTGTTAATCCACATTTTTATCTCCTTTTCTTAAGAAGAGATGTCATCCATTAGTATATTGTATTATTTTTAATATATATTTAAAGTAGTTTACACATGGTCATAATTTAGTAGGAAAACTTATAGAATGTTATGAAATACTCACTATGTTTTTGTTACACATGGTTATAATTTAGTAGGAAAAGTTATAGAATGTTGTAAAATACTAAGCATTTTATGCATCCTTCATTAAATTCTGTTTTTTAGGACTTGAGAGAATGAAAGTGGAGGATGATATGTTCAAGGCCACAGTAAATTGCCCAGTAAGTTCCAGGACAGTGCAGAGATTACAACAAAACTCTGTCTCAAAAAGGAAGTTCACAGACATACACATTTATATATGTTTAAAACGTGATCAAGTGGGGAAATTTATGGTGTTCACATTTTCTAATGAGAAACAATTTTATTAATGATAGGCAAATGAGTATTTATATGTTATATATATGTATAATTATATAGCATTTCTTCCTCCAAATAGTCAAACTGCTTACTGGTGAACTAGTGACTTAAGTTGTTTGGGAGGAATCTTGCCTTATAATTGTATAAGTGTTGTAGAGAAAACTGTAAAATGAAGAAAAAGATATGTTAGCACCAAATCCTTTGTTTTTACTGACTATATTAATCCAGGAAGGAAAATTACTGCAAAGTTGTCAGGTGATGTGGAGCGATCAACTCTGACCATGCTTTCTGTTTCTGCAGCAGGAAGGGGAAGAGCTCAAACTAGAAAGTTACTTTGGGGCACCAGTGATTGCCTAAGTAATCGCCTGTAACATTTTTGAAATTAAATTCAACATTTTGATTTATTCCTAGAAGTGAACAAATGTATCAAATGGAGAAGCATCGTCATTCTGAATGGCATTCATCTTTCTTAACTATGCTGTCTCATCCTCTGTCAATTAAGTGTTCAGGTGATTTTCAAGGCTATTCCCAAGTCAAATGCATTATAGTTACCTTCCCAACTGGCCTCTTGTGGTGCTCTGCTGCCACAGTCATAGAGGAAAAGCTGTACTGTGTATCTGCTCACAGAACTCACAGAGGGAAACAGGAAAAATGGAGTGTTGGACTGAAAACAAAAGGAAAACGCCTTTATGTGGCAAGCAAATCTGGTTCATATCAATGCTTTTACAGTCATTGATAGAGATTTTCCAAATTGTTTGTAATTTGTGTGGGTTTTTATGTGTTGTGCCATAATCAGTATTGTCATTATATATGTCTAAAGACAAACTAAAATAAATAATGTGGTCAGTTAGTAAGGGTCTTAGTTAAATGACAACATCTAAACAACATTTTGTCACTATGACAAATTATACTCATGGGCCATGAACCAAAGGTTTTACAATTTGATTTATATATTCTAAGGTAAATATTAGACATTCAAAATATTCCCAATTCACTTTCTTCATTTTTGAGCTAAACCAGAATGTGAAAAAATATGTCAATAGTTTAAGAGAAGGTTAAATTTTTTAAGTTAATTTCTTATTATTTTTGTTCAACTTTCCTGAGTAGCTATTAACTTCTTTATAATTATAATGGAACATTATATAGTCTTAACTAACATGTGGATGAATATCTCTTTCTAGATAGTGGTTAAAGAGTTCACTTTATTTTTTCTAGAGGCTTAGAACAATTCTCAAAGATTTAATTGTTCTGACAACATAAAATATAAACTTCATTTTCAAAAGGAAAACAACCTGCAGAAATGTTACTTATATTATTCAGATCATTGGTTAATCCTAAAGAAGGCATCAGTTAATTCACTGAAAAGCATGAGCATTACACTTTCTTTAATACAGCATATCACAATGAGCAAGAAATTCATATGATAAATGAACAGTCAAGTGTCTTATTAAGCCTCTCTACTTTTTTAAAATGACAGTAACTTGCATAAAAAAACAATACTTTAAAAAACCTATTCTCAGTCACAAAGGAATACAACTGTAGTGTAGAAAACATAAATATTTCTTTTGCTTCCTTCAGAATATTTGTGAATTAAGCATATTAAAAAACATAGTGTTTTAGAAAAAACAGCTCATCCAAATAGTTTGTCTTCTATATATCTGTGGAGAAATAAGTTATTTTTGTGCAGCTAAGAAAAGTTTTTTGAATTATCCCTTCACTCTTCTTACTTCTGCCACTCCTTAGTGTTCCTGTCTCCAAATTTACCTCCCCCATATTCATTTTTGTACCCACCTTATCCCTCTGGGGTTTCTCCATTATTGTTGGCATTGTCTTCCTCTGGGATTTTGTGCTTTGTCAAGTCTTTTTGTTTGTTTGTTTCTTTTTGTTTTTGAGACAGGGTTTCTCGGTGTGGTTTTGGAGCCTTTCCTGGATCTCACTCCGTAAACCAGGCTGGCCTCAAACTCATAGACATCTGCCTGCCTCTGCCTCCCGAGTACTGGGATTAAAGGCGTGTGCCACCACCACCCGATGTCAAGTCTTATATACACATGCCTGCCCATATATGTTCCCCATGCTTAGGAGCTAACATATATCCCATATATTCTCAATTCCTCCATTGGCTTTTCATGCATTTTCAAATGATTTGGTCCTCAGTATTTTCCTATATTTCTAGACTCTCCTGAATCTACATTGGTATTCACTGAAAAGATGGCATATAAGGACATGAGAGCAATGTTACTTAAGGAAACTTTGTCCATTCCCACACAAGGCACTTCAAATTGTTTTGATCTGTATAGAAGTACAGCAGTTAGAGCACATCAAATGCACAAAATAACCTTGATTATTTACCTTTTTATATATGCAAAGCAATTTGGGAATGTTACACATGAATACTTATTGTTGTGTTGTATATTGGAAATTCATTGCTAGGATCTTGATAATATTAATATTTATTTTTAAATTATGTATACTTATATATAAATTATAAATTATTTTAATATGACTTTTGCCAAAAAGAACTACTCATTTTGAAACTACTCATTTGGGAAATATTTACCATTTTTATTTATCTCTGCCTTTTTGTCCACATTCTACTTACCTTAAATATTATGTCAGCAATAATTGAAAGCCAAAAGAAAGAAAATGATTTTTTTCAGTCCTGTCCAAACAGGTTTAGCCAATTTTGGTGAGCTTAAAATAGTTATTGTACAAGTTAGAAAGTTGATTTGCCCCTCCATCACATCCCTTCCTTTTTCTTCACGCAAAATTGTAAATGTAAACTTCCCTAGAAGATGAGCCGCACTGCAATTTTCAGCTAATTGGGAAAAGCAGCCCTGAGTTGAGCACTGTCAGACTGATTTGAGTCTTAAGATATGATGATGATTATTGTGTCAAATGTAATCAAGACTGTGGGCTCTGAACTGACTAAAGGGCTGGCTGGTTTTAATTCAGGTTCCTATATGAAGTAGACCTCTCATTCACCGAAAGTCACAGCTGGCTGTAAAAGGGAGCAATTTTTAAAATGCTATTTCTTTCTCTATGGAGCTGTGAGGATCAGAGATTGGGTTCACAGAAGGCAAATGTCCTCATTTCCTCTTTTTAAATTCTATTTGTTTTCTGTGTGATAGCCTTCTTCTTAAAGTTTTCCTGTGGTTGTCTGTCAGTGGCCTACAAACTTCTCAACTAGTTATCCCTATGTACCTTTTCAAATAAAGCAAAAAACACTTTGGAGCACATAGTTTGCGAGGGTGAACCTCAATCTTTGTGGGGGCACATGTGAAAAGAGGATTTTAAAGAGAGAATGTATAATTTATAATAAAATAATATATATTTTATTATGCAGTTATTAAGACAGCATTACACCAAAACAGAAGATAGCTTTGTAGATACTATAAATGCAATATTCACAAATGCAGAGTGACAGTGGTTTGTTGCAGTAACTTTTGAAAATGGTGAACAACTCACGACAATGTTTTTTAAGCTTTATTTATTTATTATGTATATAGTACTCTGCCTGAACGTATCCCTGAAGGCCAGAAGAGGGCACCAGATCTCATTACAGATGTGAGCCACCACGTGGTTGCTGGGAATTGAACTCTGACCTCAGGAAGAGGAACCTCTGAGCCATCTCTCCAGCCCTCATGACAAATTTTTAAAAGTTTTATTTTCAATTCTGTGTTTGTGTGTCTGTGTGTAGGTGTGAGTATGTGAATGCAGGTACCCATGGATACCAAAAGAATTATTCTGACACCCCTGGAACTGGAGTGACAGGAAATTGTGATCTTTCCTATGTGGGTTATGGGAACCACCAAATTCTTGTCCTCTACAAGAGTAGTATGTGCTCTTAACAACTGAAATAGCTAGCCACACAAATTTCATTTTGAAATTCTATAATTTCAACACCACAAACTAAAATATCCTTTGAATTTTTACAGCAGTTGGTCACATTCCTGAAAATTATATCATGTGTTAGCACCATGAGAAAAAGAATGTTTTGTATTTGTGTGTAAAATTAAATTATGCCCATGTTTAGGTATTAAGATGATTAATAATTAATAATTAAGTTCTACTGAGACACTTCAGTGAGCTCTGGGATTTTAACTCAATCTTTCCTGTTGTTCAGGAAGTTTCTCTCTGCTGAATTCCAAGAACTTTATTCAGTTACTGATATAGTCAAAATTCTTGCCTTATTTTCCCGAATACTTTTTTATTTTGTTATCTGTGACATTTGTTTACTTTTCCAGATAAAAACTGATCTGGAAATTAACGAAATTAAACTATCTTCTTAAAACATAATATATTTTTATTGATATGGTTGTTACATTTATAAAACAGGATGAAATGAACAAAGCTTTAAGATCTGTTGGTGTGTCTAGAATATCTGTTAAAATTCTGTCGTCAGTGACATTCTGTCAATTGCCATAGCCTTTATTGAACAATATGGTCTGTAGAAATAATAATGTAATATCCCACCCATAGCTATATAAGTTTATACCATGTTGATAAATTAAGTGATACTGCATGTATAAAGCATAGGGAATATTATTATTGCCTCTTATCCCAAATTCTAAATAGGTGGAGGTTATAAGAAAAATTCAAACTAACTTCTTATAAACATTATCCAGGTGATTTAGGAAAACAAAACCAGAGACATGTGTGTAGAGATAAATGACAAGCTATTATCTACATCTTTCAGAGGAAAAAGAGTTTTTGTTGAAATATTTTTAGACCAGTAGTTCAGCAAAATTCAATCTGTTCACATTTTCTCCTCTTTACAGGGTCTTTCAATACATTCCCGTGAATATGTTAGAGAAGTACTAGATGAATGCATGGCAAATTGGATGGGTTAGAAACTATTTCATGCTGATAGACAAATGATATCAGTGAACAGATCAGTGTCAACAGGTGAAAGTGTATTTCTGGTGCTGTGCCACAAGACTTTGTGTGCATCCTTGACACACTGGCTAATTTTGACAGGACATGAATAGAGTCACAGAGAAGATGCCCTTCCAGTTTATGGGTAGTACAAGACAGAGCAGGCACAGATATGTTAGGTAAGAAAGAAAATTAATATCTGGCCAGGATGGTTTATAACTTGTCTCTGAACCAGGATTCTACTTGTAAGAATTCTGAAAGTTTGCCAAAATAAGAAGCTAAGTTTGACAAGAGTTTTTCTTTTTGTGTGTAGTCTCTTTTCAATATTCAGGTAAGAACAACAGATAATCAGCCTTTAACAACTAAATACAATGTGTTGCCTAGTAATCAGTCTACCAAATCTCTTTAATCAGTCTACCATATCTCTTTTATTGCTAGGGGGAAAGAGCAAGCAATTAGACAAAGCAAAGCCTCTTCTCACGTGTAAACACGTCCATTACAACTATAAATCTCTTTAGAGTGAGTTTTCTGTAATGTGGAGGGCCACAAAGGTTTCCTAGTGAGATCTGAGCTTGCTTTACCCAGCAGGGCTGCATTAGAGGATTGCTTGATCACATGCATGGTTACCAGGAAGGTCTGCACTTGGATGTGCGGTACGCTTTAATCTAGTAAGGGGAGGTCTTTTGCCCTGCCTGTTGGCATTCCTTTACAAAGCCCTTTAGAAGATACAGAAGGGGCTGGGCAGGTGGATAAGGATCCAGACCCTCCCGAGCTACCCTGTGTTTCTGTCTCTCTTCCCTCTATCTATCTAAATATTTCTCACTTCTCCCTCCTCAGGAGTACCCTGGGGTAAAAATTAGAGAGGGTCTCCCACACAGTAACGAAAACAATAGCTACAAATAATCTTTCTTTAATAAAAGAATAATCTTAAATAATTATGACAATGCATCCACATCAGGAATTGAATTTAAGATTTTTTAAAAATAAGAATCATTGGCCTTATTTTTAGAAATTGTGTCTAGTTCATAATACGTTTATTGATTTTTATCTGAATGTATTGCATGTCTAATAAAAGCCAGGAATGGTGTAAATCCTTGCCTTAATGGAATTTACAGCAAGTTAATGTTGAAGACTGTTAAACACTATGATAAGCAGTGAATGTATCAGGGAATCCTTGAAGCCAAGTACAGCATTTCCTTTGGTCTTTCAATTCTAATTGAAAAAAAAAATCCTCAATTTATAAAATGCTTTACAAATCTTATTTGATATTGTAAAGGGCATCAATGAATTTTTAAGTATCCTGATCTTTTTAGATGCTGTTTTCTCCCTGGTAATTAAAAGTAAGAGATGAAGAAACCTTTAATCTTTATTTTGATACATTTAATTAGCTTGTGCTGTTGTGATCTTACATTTCTTCTTATAAATAATATCTGAGCCATCATAATAAGTTTGAAATTAGAAGGGCTGTTCTTTTAAAATCTACCAAGATTTAGTCACTTCATGAGGTTAATTCATTTCTCTACTGGCCATATACAAATGTATTTATTTTATTTTAAAGTGTTTAGTTTCCATGTTAGATTTTTCTCATATATTTTCTCAAATATGTATTTATTATAAAAAGGCCACAAAAGTATGTTCTAGAATTTTTCTATTATTTAGTAAGAAGTAAAGTATTTTATTACTGCCTATTTTTAATACCTGGATTTAATATAAAATTCTGAAGCCTATCTTGAGGCCAAAGTACAATGTTCATTTTAACAGGTCTCTTAGATGGTACTTGAAACTAAGGGGAAAAAATTATTTTGTCTACACACATATACCATAATCCTAATTAATACAATAACCACAAAAACAAAGGATCATTTAGTAATAATTTATATTATTCATTATGTTTGTCTTGTAGTGAGATTGACAAGTCCCTTTAAGAAGTAGTGTCTTAGTATGCTATAGCTTGAATGGGGTCTTTTAAGGAAACTCATTAAGCCACCCTGAAGGCCTTTTTGTAATTCATAAAGTGTTCAAAATAATAAAACTAGTTTTATCAAGTAATTTAAAGCATCAAAGTTAATGTATATATGAACATGCTTTAGATAAAATAAAATACCACTTTATTGCAAAATACTATACCCAAAAATGTTGAGTGTAAATATCAAGGACTCTTTCCAAACTGCACTGGTAATTGCAGGAGTGCTAAGTATCTGGGTATTTGAAGTCAAATATTTATCCAACATAACTTAATCTTCTAGGAGTCCTTATGAAATCATTGGTATTTTCATATTCTGCTGATAGTGTGCTGCTATACATTCATTCTTTTGGATGATAATGATTTTAGAGACTTACTTGATTCAAATATGATTTTGTCTTTTCATCTTAGAAAATTGAACCTCCATATTTTACCATGTTCTGGTTATTAAGAACTGATATCTAACAATACAAATTTCTGTTTCTCCATAAGTTATCATAGATGAGGATATATATTTGCTCAAATACACGGTCTTAGGAGACTTTAAAGAACTGATCCTAGTCATGACTTTTAATTTGGTCTCCCTCCTTGTATAATGCCCCTTTCCCACATGTCTCCAGTCTCACTCCATAATCTGGGCTCTTTTAAATATATAGCATGGAGCCCAGGCTATGGTGGGATGTGTCATCCTTCTGCCTTTTCCACTTTTTATTTTCTCTATATCTTTTTAGGAGAAATAACAAGACTTTATTGTTGTCTGTCATATTTTAAAATTTAAAGGTATTAACACTGTAAGTAACCAGAACCTTAAAGATACACGCTATTCATATCATTTCGAATAGAAATTATTTCCAACAGTAAACTCAGCCCTAATCTAATTTTGTATGTATCTGCAAAGTAGTGGTATCTGAATTTTTCTGAAGGCCCTTTTCAATATTATAAATTCCAAGGCAGTACTTTGAGTGTTTGTATACAAATAATGAATTTCATCAGAAATTATTTTTACAAGTTTCCAAAATAGTATCTTTTGATATTGTACCAGTACAAAAATAAAAATGCAGATCACAAACTAAAGAATGTTAATTTATTTACCAATGTAATTTAGAGAAATATATGTGCATGTTGTAGCTGCTCATAATACCATCAACATTTATTTAGTTAGCCAATTTTCTCAGTTATTAATGACAAAGAAACACAAGTCAAATCAAATGCATAATATGAGGAGAACATGTTTTACTCTTATCACCTAATTTTCATTTGCAGCAATATTCCAGTGGTTTCATGGAAAGTACATAATTATGGATATTTTCCTAATAATATAATTTGCAAATTATAAATTTTAAATGCATTCATTGTGGGAAAAGTATGAAAGAGATACAGTATCTATTTTTATATTCTCTTCATTGTTGATCATATCTAAAATTCTCTTTCTATAGAAAGGTAAAAGTCCAGGATTTTTTTTTAAACAAAGTATCTGTATTATTGAAGAAAGAGCACATCACTATGCTCAAAGCTGTGGTTTATCTTTGGAGCACTAATCGATTTGTTGTGCAAGTATGTTGCTACTTGCACGTGTTATAAAATCATCCTGTGTGTCTGGGGTGATGAAAGGTTTGAATGAGTTTTCTGAGAACTAATCAGCAATACTTTGGGAACATTTAGGTCGTGGTTTCCAATTAACTCTGGAGAGTTTGAGTAATTTAGTACAAGACCTCAGGAGAGAAGGAATGAAAGCCTCGTTAACTCATATGGCGGTCGCTGAACAACAAACCAGCAAATTGCATTGAAATGACCTTTTTTTTTTTTTTAAAGCAAAAACCAGCTAGATGTTTTCTTCTATAATGAGGATAATGTACCATCTTTGTATGTGTCTTTTACAATGTGTTTTAATAATCCTGTAACAAAAGTAACAAAATACTTTCGTTATTGTAAAGTAACAAAAGAGTAACATTCATGCCTGCATGTGAGGGTCAGGAGTCATAGCCTTCCTTGTACTTGCATTACTCCAGTGAGGACATCCGTCTTCATAGTTAGATAAACTTAGTTTTCAAGGTGTAAGATATAACCCTATATCTTTTTTGACAGAAAAATGAAACAAACTGTCATTTACACTGTTAATCCAAAGGTTTCTTATTTTTTATGAAGAACAGTTCAATTGGGCAAACGTCTATGACTGCATTCTGGAACAAAACTAAGTGATTTTCACAGTTTTTTTTTTTTATGGAAAAAGACAAGAATTTTGTGATACATTTATCACCTGTTGAGCAAATTGGGATAGAACTTCATGAATGCATTCAAATATGGTACATTTGAGCCATAGTATAAAGTATAGATTGCCTGTAGAATGTTTATAGCCCTAGAACATAGGATGTGTAATTACATTCGTACCTATTTACTCCTCTACAAGAATTGAGTATATAAAGTGGTAAAAGTCTAAAGCATAGTGAATTCTATGTCATCAATATTAGACATATATCCTACCACATAATAGACATGTAATAGATTCATGTGTAAATGTGGCAATGAGATGTTAATTCACATGTGGAAATAAAAATGAGGTGTTCAGATTAAAAGAGTATCCACTTACCAGCCAGAATAACTGAGAGGGAAAAAACTATCAATTAAAATGAAGCAAAGGAAAAGAGAGGCAAAAGCAGTAATAGTAGTTTACATTTGAAATCCCAAGCTTTGGGAGCAAAGGCAGGAAACCTGGATTTCAAGGGTAGTCTCTGCTACATGGTGGGTTTAAAGCCAGCTTTGGCTATGAGATCCTACCTCAAGAAGAAAAAAAGAAAGAAATGGGGTGGGGGGAGTGGAGCTAAACAAACAAAGCTCTTCAAGAAGCAGGAGAAGGTGGATTTCTTTGAGTTCAAGGCCAGTGTGGTTTTCCTGAGGAGTTCCAGGCCACTAGGAATACACAGTAAGACCTGTCTCAAAAACAGATGTTTGTTTGTTTGTTCTCAATGAGAGCAAGAGAAAAAAGGGAAAAAATCTTGCAAATTCATTAAAAACCTGGATTTAACATTGAAATATAACTTATTAATTAGCATAGAAATAGTGACTATGATATTTACAGAAAATTTTAACTTCAGCTTAATATATGTATGGTGGCTTTCCTAACACTGAGGAGGATGTGGCAGGAGGATTGCTGTGAATTTGAGCAATGCTGTTAATTCCAGTATATTAAGGACTATAGAGTGAAACTTTGTCTCATTCATACACAAGAAGGAGAAAGAAGAACTTTAAATTAACATATACGTTCATATATACAAATATTTTTGTGATTTATACTCACCCCATTACCTTCTTTTCTCCCTGCCTCTGAAGTCCTTCTTCCCAACTTCCCTGTCTTCCTTTGACCCACTAAGTTTAATTGGAGTTGCATGCATGAACATGAGGAGAGGTTTATTTACTAGAATATGGGCAACTTCTCAGTGGTCATATCATTGAAGAAAGCAACATTCCCTCCCTCGGTATCAATTAACTGTTAGTAGCTCCCCAGGGAGGGTGTGGCTTTAGGAGCATCTCTCCTATCTATGATATAATCTTTGCACCCCCTCACCCTTTTCATTTATTTTGTTCAATTACACATACTTTTAATCCAGAAATATAATTGAGAAAGTTTTTCCATCTGTATTTCTATTACATATTAAATTCTTCAGGCTTACCTTAGAAAATAACAAATCTTCCTCCTTTTTTTCCTTAGTTTTTATGTATTAAGATTATCCTACATCAAAGTTGTGATTTCAACATCATAGAAAATGTGATGGCTTAAAGATTTATACAGATACAGCAGTGTGTGTGTGTGTGTGTATGCACATGCATGAGCACACACGAGTCTGTGTGTATGTATAAAATGACAAATGGGGAACTTATTTGTAATGGCTATGGGGGGCATGCTTTCTGTGGTTTGTCACCTTTCCTCAGAGTTGTGACTGGATAAGCATTTTCTTGGGCTTATGTAATTTTGCACTATGTTTCATAGCTCCAGAATTTTGCCCCTTCAAACCCTCTTTTTACTAACTGATAGTTCAGAAGGCCATTATCTCTTTCAGAGATCACAATCTATATAAGAAGGTGTTTAGTTCTTCATATAATTCTAAGAAAACCGTTAATGTCCAGAATTTTACTGAGAAGTGTGCTCTGGAAGGAAAGTAAGTAGCATAAGGCAGAACTAGAAGCCAGGCAGCATGAGTATGACTGCAAACCATTGCCTGCACGCCACCCCACCCCAGTGAGGAACCAGGGTATCTATCCCTCAGGATTGCCCTGAGTTGATGCACTAGAGTCAGACATATCAGAGATCAAATGTATGCCAGTACATGGTGTTAATCATAAGATTTGTGAGAGAAAACACATTCAACAATTTTGAACCAAGCTTGAAGCAAGCTTTAATTAAATCCTGGCCAGGATGGTGGACTCTGGCCAGGTCTACTCCTGGGTTCCCAGGAAATATCCACGAGTCAGGTTTTGTGGGTCTTAAAAAGGAAAAGCCACAGGGCCACTATATTTCCAATCAGGTCCAATCAGGAGCAAGCATATCTTCTTGCCCGTGGACCTTCCAAAGACATCCAATCAAGGACAAGTGCGCATCCTGACATATTTCCTGCCACATACCTGCTGCCCACATGTGATCAAGCACATCAGGTGCAGATGGGTCAAATCGACATGGGACAAACAGGAACTTATTCTTCACTGTCTTAACTGCAAACAGAACTCTTAACATGCAAGGTCTTTATTTCCTGTTTTGGTCTCCCATCCACTTGAATGGTGTATTTTTCTTGTTTCTGTTTTGTTCTCACAATGGCTTCTGCCTGCTTCAGGGATGAAGGGAGCTACTTTGGAGCAGGTGGCTCTTTTAACTGTGTCCTATTCTCAAATAATGCTGACCTATAAGAACCTTCAGCCAGCAGTACTCCAAGAAACTTGGGCAAGAAGTCTACCAGTCTCAAGCATGTATCTGAGCAGCATACCCCAGCATCTACTTACACAGTACTCAAAGTTTTGTCCTAGCAGAAGTGCTTTTCAAACTTTAGCATGTGTTTGAAATGCCTGGAAGGCTTGCTGAAACACAGCTGGTTGGACTCCACCCACGGAGTTCCTCTTTCAGTAGATCTAGCCCGAGGCCGGAGAATTTGCATTTCTAATAAGTTCTCAGATGCTGCTTCTGGAACTGTTGGTCCATGAGCCATATCTTGACACCACCGTTCCACACCACCCTTATTTATATACTAAGAGAGGAGGTCTTAGCACTAGAAAGTAATCCTTGAGAAAATACGAATTCTTTATTCCATCAAATTCTTAGCTGTTTCCATGCATTATAAACTTGGAATACTGATAATTAAGCTTTGTTATATAGAAACACTTAATATAGTAAATTACAGTTTAAAGGCCATTTTACAATATATATATATACTCATCATTACCTTTAAATTCCAGCAAAATTGTCTTCAGGGTCCATAGAATTGCATGTCATAAATAGAACATCATTAAAATAATCCATGTTTGTAGTCTTTTTTCTTAGCCAGTCTTTTATTTCCTTATGATTCTCATTATTTTTATATTTTTATTTATCAAATAAGCCCTCAGAAGACATATGGTTGGAGAAAATTAAAAACTAGAGGATACATTTAGACCTAATTTGAATGCACAAGTATAGAGATTAAGTACCCTTGACTTTTGGAGGAGGTAGACTTGACACTATTCAATCTTAGGAGTTCAATGTACATGCCTTGGACCCAGGAGTGAGCTTGTAGTCATTAAAACCTCCACAGAAGAAGCAGGAAACAACAGTTGTGACCCAACAGCTTTGAAAAATAGCTCATTTGAAGAGATTTTCTGCTGTTGCTTCCACTGAATTATTTTTAAAATATTTCCCGAATAAGAAAATATTCTGCCTGATGTTGTCAATATTTCAGACCACAAGGGTATCCTTGAAGAAAATGGTGCCTTACTGTCCTGAAAATGTGCCTCTGCTTCCCTAAGGGCCTAATTTACAAAGCAGAAAACTGCTGGTAGGATTTGGCTGAAAATCACATTGTCTGGATACTAGTTACTTGCTATGGAAGCAGGTGAGTGGTGTTTCTAGTTTAAGGGCAGAGGAGCTAAGATGGATGGAGTGCCCCTCAGCATGGAGATGACACAGAGAATAAAATAAATGCACACTATCTAATCTCTTAAACTTCATCCTTTCATGTGGTCCTTTTATTGTATCTGAAATTGGACTGTATTCAAAAATAAGTCAATGCCTTAACCAGCCTTGTATTCTAGATTGGGACAGTTTCTTTCTATCATGAGTTTTAGGCTGTAAACTACCTCTTCTCCAAATCATATCAGTAGATTGTCAGCACTTACTCAAGAGCTTCCCTTTATACTCTATGCCCAACTTTCATATCCAGATTCCCAGAGCTGTGACAATGGCATTGAATTCTGAAATATTAAGAAACAGATCACAATTTGGGCGTTTCTGTTTGGATTGACATTTTATCTAAAACCTAGGGAAGCTACAGTCCAGGTTAGCCCTGTAGCTGTTTCAGATTTAACTACTTTGCCCAACCAGAACCCCATGGTACCTTTTACTTGTATAGTATTAACATTTATTTAGGAGGTGATAAATAGCTTAGTACATTGCTCATGTTTTTCCAATAGTGGTATCCTCATAAACCTACTCTCTCCTCTACCAGTTAATGCAGACAGAAGATTTTTATCCAGTATGAGCGCTGAGCCTACACTGTGAAAGACTGTGTGCTCAGCAAAAACCTCATCCATGATGAATACACAGCTCTTCTGGGGGCTTTGCTGCCGCCAGCTCGGCAGGAGTTGTTTATTGCCTGCTTTGCACATCCCATGATAAAGTTGCTGCTAAAATAAATTGCAGTTTTGCATAATTATTGACAATCACATCTTAACAAGCAGTGTGTATCATATTCAAGTGTTCAATTTTTTGAAATCCATTTTTAGCTTATGTTTAGTCCCAGAAAGTGTTTGTGTAGTTGTAGAAGGCAAATAAGGCATTTAGATAGAGTACTAATTTCCTCATTGAAGACAAAAATTTACCTGAATCTTTTTTGATGGGACTGTTACTGCTTAAGGCAATTTTCCCTCCTGAGCTATTACTATTACATATATTACAAATGCTCAGGGCATTTGTATGTATGTATGTCCATATTACATGTAATATGTATAAATGTATATACATATGTGTATGTATAATTGGAAAGTATGATTTAAAAATTTATCACAAGAAATTTTTGTTTCATCCAGTTTAAAAAATACTTGGAAAATTAGAAAATGAGATATAGGCAGAGAAACTAACATTTTTTATTACCAATAATAAGTAGTCACATTATGTGAAGTTTGATGCTCATCATAGCAGTAGATAATGAAGAACAGGAAATGAGAAATCAGAGAAATTATTAACAAGCCATATCACACACACAATTGGTAAAGGATATCAGGAATTGAATCATTGGTTTGTGTGGTTTGTAAGTTTCTACTCTTCAGCTTGATGCAACATTTTTCTTTTGGATAATATCCTCAGTCTAAGGCTACCAGGTAATGCAATATGAACCTAAAAAAATACTTTTAATAAGTAACTATTTGGCAAGAAGATAATTTGCACAATTATTTCTGTCTAACGTGTTCTTTCTAGTCTTATTGTTTCTTCACCTTCCAATCCAGCCCTCCAATTTGTCCTTCACCTCCCAACCCTCCATTTGTATTTTCCTTCCTTGTTACTTTATCTTTTGAATTCTTGCCTCAGTTTCATATCAAACATAGGCATGGCAAGGGAATTGAAGATTTTGCATATGAAATTTAACTTCAAATTCTGTGGTATCTCAAAATAAGCTTTTTGCCCAGCACAAACTCAAGGTTGAAAGGAAGATATTTTAGTGTTTTTGAACAAAATTTCTAAGTCTCTCTCTCTCTCTCTCTCTCTATCTATCTATCTATCTATCTATCTCTGTCTATCTATCTATCTGCAGGGTGTGTGTGTGTATGTCTGTGTGTGTCCATTTCTATAGGAATCTTTAATTATTGTCCATTTTTTATTATTATATTTGTGTTTTAATTTTACATATCAGCCATGGGTTCCCCTGTCCTCCCCCCTCCCGCCCCCCCCCCCACCTTCCCCCCATCCCCTCCCCTCTATTCCCATCTCCTCCAGGGCCAAGACTCCCCTGGCTATTCATTTAAACCTGGTGGATTCAGTACAGGCAGGGCCAGTCCCCTCTTTCCAGGCTGAGCAAAGCGTCCCTGTGTAAGCCCAAGGTTCCAAACAGCCAGCTCATGCACTAAGGACAGGTCCGGGTCCCACAGCCTGGGTGCCTCCCAGGCCCTCTGGATAAGTAAGACAATTGAATAATTATTGTCCGTTTTTTAGGGAGTTCCCATGGATTAAACCTAGGGCATTGAATTTAGTAAGTGAACACTATACCATTGATCCACATCCCCAGCCCATTGTCATTTATTTTTAATAGCTCCATTTGTATGCTTTCCTCCAAGAAGAAGGAAGCCTTTAGAGGAAATAGAAATGAATATTAAGCAAAATGCACAGTATTCTGGTTGTTGGTTAAATGGAGAATTTCAGGAACACACCATCTTTGCTCATTTTACTGAGTTCATTGCATGTACCATCCTGATGATTGTGAATCCCATGTGCCTGTTTGTCCTTTACAGAGTGAGCGAGCGAGAGGCTGCTTTGGAAGAAACTCATAGGTTACTGCAACAGTTCCCTCTGGACCTGGAGAAGTTTCTTTCCTGGATGACAGAAGCTGAAACAACTGCAAATGTCCTCCAGGATGCTTCCCGGAAGGAGAAACTTCTAGAAGACTCCAAGGGAGTCAGAGAACTGATGAAACAGTGGCAAGTAAGTTGAGTGTTTTGTTTTAGCACTCTACTGAATCTAACTGAAGCATTTGTACTTGATATTGACAAACTGGGGACAAAAATAGAGTTGTTTTATTCAGACTGATACAGTTCATCATTTGGGCAAGAAGAAAAGACACAAGAGGCAGTAAGAAAACACATTGGTGATTCCATGTAATACCATCAGCTTCTAAAAATACATGTATTTCTGACCAGAAAAATACTTACCTAAAACACCAGGGGTCTTGTCAAGCAGAAACTTTACTCAGACAGAGAAGTAAGTTAAGGATTGGTTTATTATATTAAAATGGTTGCCATTTTCACTGTTTACTTAATGTCTTACAGGGAAAGCATCTGTAGGAATTGTCTGTTTTATTTAGCGTTGCTAACTAAATCAGTTTCCCTTCGTTACTTTCAAATACATTCTGAAATGTTAATCTGACATTTTGCAGTTTTCTTCCTAACATGATCTGTGAAAATAAAAAATGAGATTGCTAAATTTGTTATAGTTAGTGGTTGTACAATTTTCAAACAATTGTTTTCCCTGGAAACAAAAATTATTAATTCTGTGTACATGAACAGAAATAACAGAAGGTTAAAGTAATATTGCTTAAATGGAATCTTGGCAAGAATCATGTTCTGTAGTTTAAGGAGTTTTCAAAGGTTTATTCTTCATAATGGATGGAATTTTCCTGAACTATTATGCAGCATTATCATATGTCCTTTCTTTTTGTGACTGTTTTTATATGTACATATAAATGAACATCACTAGTATCTAGACTATAGTTTGACATGATAATTTTTTTGGACTAAGAAATTCTTTTCATATTGTTCTTTTCCATCTATGTTTTGTTTGGATGAGAAAGTTTGTTGCTCTAGTGCAGACATTAGGTAACAACAGTGATTTATTACGTCTTGAATTTGCCATTCTGTTTTATCTTCCTTCTCTGGTCCCACTTGACTATCCACAGTGATGTAGTTTTGTTTGATCCTTTGGAGGTAATTTGTTTAGAATAGTGGTCGAATTTATCTCTGCAGAGATCTTCCACAGTTTATGTCAGAGTGTAAAAGCCATGAAAGTTGAGATTTTATTTTGTCTGCATCTTAAAGGAATGCTGAAACAGTGATTGTAGTGCCATAACACTTTTGGCTTATGCTATTTCACAAATAAAAATTTATTTCATCTTATAAGTGGTTATAAGCTATAATAGAATTTTAATTAGTACATGGGTTCACATTTTCCCTGCACCCATGATTGATAAATAGTACAACTTTGATTACATGGCTTTTAAAAGCAAATTATGCTGAAAATAAAGACTAATCAACTTACCTAGGTACTTTATTGTCAGATATTTAATAAACTTCCCCTCAAAATAATGTAAGTCAGGTTGAAGTAAAATATATCTATGATCTCCTATATCATTTATATTTATATATTCAATATTTATTTGTAGGTTATAATCTTGAGAAATTATAAAATTCTGAATAATTAAATTGAAAATTGGCTATATTTATTTTTAAGTCTGAATAAGGAATAAGTGAATTTTTGTTTTGATTTTTTCATCTTCTTTCAAAAACAACTGGAAATTACTCTGGAAAAAGTGTCTTAGCTTTCTTGTATTACTTAAAATGAATGTATGTGTGTGCTTCTAAGGTCTGGGTATATGCTTTTTTTCTTACTCTCTTCCCCAAACTGAAGTATGTTTCTCACATAAAGTTCCAGAATGAACCTTTCTGCATATTTAGGCTATGACACTGACTACATAAATGTTTAAAATGCCAGATTCCCTCAAACAGACCCAACTACACAACTGTCTCCTGTAGACAGAGGGCCTAGTCAGGTCCCATGAAGGCTCCGCAGCTGTTGGTCTAGAGTTCATAAGTTTCAAAGAGTTTGGTTTAGTTGTCTCTGTAGATTTCCTCATCATGATCTTGACCACCCCCACCCACCCACCGGCCCCTTGCTCATATAATCCTCCTTTCTCTCTTCGACCTGGGAGCATGAGCTGACTTTTTGGAGTCCATTCCCTATAGTAGGATGCCTTGCTCAGCCTTTATGCAGCAGGGTAGTGGTCCTGTCTCAACTGAATGTACTAAGCTTTGTTGACCCTTTTTCAGGAGTGATTGGGGGTGGTGGATTTGGAAGGTGGCCTGGGAGCGGAGCAGGAGGAAGGATGGAATGGAGAACTGTGGTTGGTACCTAAAATGAAAAATTTTATAGAAATAAGAAAAATAATATAAAAAATACCAGAGTCAGAAAAATGAACATTTTAAAATAAGGAGGTACTTCTTTTTTCTTTCTTTTTTTCTTTGTTTTTTCTTTTTTGGTTTTTTGAGACAAGGTTTCTCTGTGTAGCTTTGTGCCTTTCCTGGAACTCACTTGGTAGACCAGGCTGGCCTCGAACTCACAGAGACCCCCCTGGCTCTGCCTCCCGAGTGCTGGGATTAAAGGCATGCGCCACCACCGCCTGGCTTGGAAATACTTATTTATAGTCTTAGTGTAATGACTATTGCCTTTGGTTATTGTTGTTGTTAACTGCTGTTGTTCATAAATAGAGTCTTTTTCTTGGTATCCTGTTAATTATTTGGGGCAGGGACAAGTACAGGTACATGTGTGGAGGTCAAAGGAGGATCTTGGGGTCTGGACCATGCCTATTCATCTTAGTTGAGGGAGAATCTCTTTGTGGCTGCTGGCCCTAGCTGCTCTGGAAGCATCTGAAGACTTTGCTGTTTCTGCCCCCACCCTGTTTCCAAGAAGCATATTGGATGCACAGCAAGCTTTTACATGGGGTATGAAGCTCTGACCTAAGGTTGGGAAGTTTGCAAGCATGTGGTTTTACCCTATACTCTGGTTGGTATTCAATTAGTAATTCTCCAGCCTCAGAATCCCTGAATGTTAGAATTATAAGTGTATGTTGTCAGGCCTATATTGAACTGCATTGGTTATTAAAAGAAGAAAAGGAGGAAGGAACCCAAATACTCAATCAAACTAATAGCTTTCCCAACAGATCTTGAGCCCTCTGTCTACTCCAAATATGGCCATGATTTGTTTTCTACAAAGGCTACTGTGTGGAGAAAAAAGATAAAGCTTTTAAAGAATTCTTTTTTCTGAAATTGCCAACTGTTCTATATAGAAAGACTATAGGTCTTATTATTTCTTGCTATATTGACTATTGCCTTTGGTTATTAGTTACTTCAATATTTCATTGTCTCAGCAGTAATTGTAAATTATGGGATCTATAAGCACTACATATATTATAAATCATGTGCTTCCTTAATAAAACTAGTGAATAAGTTTCACTCTGAAACACATCAAAATTTCCTAGTGCATTAGTAAAAATTGTTATTTACATTCATAACTGAAATCAAGTAATAGTATTATGCTTGTCCATACATTATGATGAGGACATTTTTCTTATAGTTACTTGTGATAGTCTAGCTGGAACATTTAAGCCATCAAACTTTTATATAATATAACATATATCCTGAGCAATGATAGTTTGATAATGTTTAAATTGTAAATTTATTTTAAAAATAAAGAACTGAATTCATAATTGAATCAGATTCTTTTTCTGTCCAAACATTTTTCCTTTGAGCCTAACAGAGTTGATAAAGATGTTTGTGGTTCAAGCTTCTAACAACAACAACAAAAATACTGGCTAAATGAAAAACTGAATAACTTTGTAGCTTTGCAAATATTCTACAAGTCTTATAAACTCTATGAGATTCTTTAAGTCAACTTGCAATATCATTGCAGTACTAGCCTGGGAAGAAGCTGCCTAGCTATGGGTATGTAGTTGGGATAGTCTAAAAACTAAATAAGAAATGTGTGTACAATTTGCAACACCTCCATCTCTGAGCTGAGTCTGCCCCTGCCCTGTCTCTCTGCCTATCTGCATGCCTATCTACATTAGTCATTTCATTCCATTTGCCTGTATCGCCTTTCCACATCACCATGTTATGAAAATTTCTCTTATATTGAATATAACCTTGCCAGAGAGACAAGTTTGGTAAGCTTTGAATTGTACATCTGTATATACCTGTAAATTAAGATAGGTTTCATCTCTCACACATTATTGAAATTGAAAAAGCCGGCTTCAGAATTCCTGACATAAAATCTTGATCCATGGGTGAATTCCAAGGAAGAAGAAAAAATGAGACCAAGGTAATAAATGTAGCACCTTAAGTAAATTGAAACATCACATTTTGGAGATATTGTACAAAGTAGTCTGTGTACTTCTAATTCTAAGGACATCTTCAGTGGACTATGATTTGAATTTATTTGTCTGTATTTTTTTAATCTGCCTTATATCATCCTTGTGTCTGATGTTGACTTCTTCTTGTTCTACATGTGAAAAATATTATTAAAAATCACATTTACATGCAAGTTACAGTCTTATATTTAAACTTTATATTTGTATTTCAACTTGCATTAACTTGGCAACTCTTTACTAAGTACCCATTAGCTTACTTAGGATAGAGGTAGAATTCAGGTCCAATGCTGGGTGGTGAAGGCACACACCTTTAATCCCAGCACTTTAATCTCACCAGGCAGAGCCAGGCAGATCTCTGTGAGTTCAAGGCCAGCCTGGGCTACAGAGTGAGTTCCAGGAAAGGTGCAAAGCTACAGAGAGACCCTGTCTCAAAAAAAAAAAAAAAAAAAAGAATTCAGTTCCAAGAAGTACACCTAGCACATATCAGCCATGTCATACATGATAATAGATAATAGATAGCTAGACAAGTAGACCTAGACCTATCTGAAGTCCAGTACTGAATTTTAAGTTGGACCTTGAAATTTTTCAGGTTAGATTGATCACATCATATCCTGGCCATGGTTCTAATATCCAAACAAAGTATGAGAAATGCTGTTTAGAGAAGGTCATGTTCAAAAATATGGCAGAAGAAGGATGCTGCTGGAGCACACCTGGAACCCTAGCATTTGAGAGCCTGAGGAAGCAAGATAATAAGCTTGAGCTCCCAATTTTGAAAAGGGTGTAGTAGCAGCTTAGGTTGAAACCCTGAAGAAGTTCCTGTGTGAGTATATAAAGTTGCTGCTACAAGAAATGAGATTGGGAGATTGGAGGTAAAGATAGATACCCATTTTTAAGTTTTTAATTAAATATATAATGATATTTTATTATGTATTTAATGTATAATTTATTCTATGATATATTATTTAAGTCATATATATATATGATGTGATTTAGGCATGCTATCTCCATACCCCTCTTATTCTCTTCTCCTTTCTCCCAAACTCCTTAGAACACTTCTTGTTTCATTAATACTATCTTATTTTATTGACCCCCCCAACCACTAAGTCCCAATGACATACATATTCAGGGGCTATAATACTTAACAGGATGTGGGCATGAGTAAGGATAAGATATGTGTTACTTTCTCCCAAAAGGGCAATGTACTGTAATTTAAAAAAAAAAAAAAAACTCACTGAATGTAAACTGACCTTTTCCTCCCCCATTGACACTATTTTTTAAAAGTTTGAGTTAATCTGTAGTCTTTGAGGAGTTATGTCTTAGTTTTAAACAGTTAATGCAACCAATAAATAAATTATAATTTTTAATAAAATAGTTAAGGCAGTGACATTGGACATAAGAACTAGATAAGAAGGTTTTTTTGGAAGTGAAATGGACATTTTGCTGCCCTCCATGAGAAGCAGAGATGAGGAGACAATCTGAGGTAATATGACTAGTCAGTGTCTTCTTGGAGCCACAGAATTCATGAGGACAAACAGTTGTGAGAAGGGATGCCAAGAATGTGGTTTGCTTTGAGCTAACTGTGTATAATAGATGAGAATATCACCTCCCTTGATGCAGTTGTGAATTCCCATAGTGTGGAGAAAAATCTAATTAAAGGTATAAAAGTTGAAGGTCTTTATCATGTAAACTATAGAAATTAATGATATTATGCACGTGTTGATATCATTGTTACTGGAAACCCCCTCTGATCTACCCAGAAATCCACTTAAATACTACTAAAACCTTCCTGTAGCCCAGAATTGTTGCTCACTGATAACTTTCTCTGTGGTATTTGAAGTCACTAAAAAACTTTTAAAATGACAAAACTGAAAAATGTTAAAAACAAAAAGCCTTGATATGAAATTCCTATCATGAAAGAGTAAAATATTTGAGGAATGTAGCCAATTGGAAAAACTCCTTCAATTGCAGCAATAGTTTCATAGCTCATATAAACCTAGGCATTTTTCTTTTACCCTATGATTGCATGTTGTCATTTGCAAATGTCATCTGCTCTGAACACAGTATTTATAAACAGATCCTGACTATACTAATCAAGAACAGAACCTAGAGACATGGGCTTATCTTCTTCCTTTCCTTTAGTGTGTTCTTTTACATCCTGAATTTGTCAAAGAAAATGACCATTGCACCAACCCATTGTCCTTTCTCATATTTCTCCCAATCCAAGCCTTTATTCTTTCAACAAGTTCCTTTCCTACTGCTCTTTTTGTTGTTGTTGTTTTTTGTTTGTTTGTTTGTTTTGTTTTGTTTTGTTTTGTTTTCCTAAGTCAGTGTTTCTCTGTGTAGCTTTGTGCCTTTCCTGGAACTCACTTGGTAGCCCAGACTGGCTGGCCTCAAACTCACAGTGTGATCATGGGATTAAAGGCATGTGCCACCACCGCCCAGCCCTACTGTTCTTGTTTTGGTTTGGGGCTTTGCTGTGATTGTTTTCATTGATGTTGTCGTTGTTGTTTGTTTTGTCATCTATTGTTTTCTTTTATATTGTGTGTGATCTACAGAGTTTAGTTAGGATTGATTGCATGAGCATAGGGGTGAGATTATTTACTAGAGGAAGGGCAATTTACCAGTAGCTACACCATTGAGGAAAATGACTACCTCCCACAGCAACCATTAACTGTTCTCCTTTGGGAAAAATAGGACTCCATTTTCCTCTGCCATCCAGGATGAAATGTTAATATGCCCAGTCATGTACAAATTTTGTGCAGTAATCTGTACATAGATACTACACTTTCTTGAGGAGAGACTGAAGCTCCTGTAAAATCTCAGGGAGAATTCAAAAGGAAATACCAAAAGAAAATGTAAAGTTTAGAAAAAGGAGTTAATGATGATGGATATTCAGGGCTAGTGATTACCTGCTATAAAAAAGGAAAACTAAATATAGAAAATTATTTTGTATGTACAATGATTTGTCAAACAGCTACCTCAATTTAATGTGATTTGAGTTTCAAGGCATCGTTATAAAGGCTGGACTGCTCTGGCTGTGTTACAATGGTTTTTGTTCATATGGAAACATGTTAGCTGAAAGTATTGAAATCTTCAGAATTGCCTTGTATGAATATTGTGATTTTATTAGTAAATAACATAAAATGGTACACAGGAAGTACTACATTGAATAATTTTTAATTTCAATTATTACAGTCTATAATTTTATATCTACAGATAAAAAGAAAAGCCTCTATCAGCAAGAAGACACTGTATGTGCTGAAAAGTCAATTTTGATAGCTTCTAATATCCATTGTCTTTTATTCCTCACAGAGATTCTGTGATAAACTTAGAGGGTAATAAATATCAAAGCACTATGAAAAAGCTTTCTTCAAGTGAAAGGTCCTTGTTAATATTATTAATAACCCTTAGGAAAAAGTCAAACTGAAACTATAAATCTAATATTGGACTCTTTACAACCAATGAATCAAAGTTACATTAATTAATAATAACTACACTTTTCACTTTTTATAATCACCCGAGTAATTTTACTTTCATTTTCTAATTTGATTCTCTGAAAATGTGATGCTATACTATGATTATTTCCATTTTTAATTAAAGAGAATAAAATTTGAGCAAGCTGTGATTTATCTATGGTTATATCTTTAGAAATTAACTAATTTGTGTTTCACTATTCCAGATTAGGAGGAAACTTATGTAAAAATCAAAGGCTAGCAGGACATATTTGTCTCTAGAATTTTAAAAAAGTGTATTTTATCCAGCTATTAGAATAGGTAATGATAACTAACATCACTTGAATACTTACTATTCATGCCAGGCAATGTGCTATATGTGTTGGTTGTATGAAACAATATCATCATTCTCTTATTTCATGGAAAGCTAAAAATGTAAAGGGTTGGGCAACTGCTAACTATATATGGGAAAATGAGTATTTTTAATTCTGTTTGACCTTCTGACCTGAAAATCCTGCTATCCTGCACATTATTCTGGGCTGGCTTGGTATTTCAAGTCAAAGCCCTAAATATCACAAAGCAAATTTTGAATCACTCTCCTCATTGGAATGTGTCAGCTCACAAAAATAGTTGGCTCCCTAGACATCCATCTTGTTTTACATTTTTCATTCTAGTTTCTGCATCTGTTTCTCAGCTAAAGTGCTTCTTTATAAAAGCAGATAATGCTCAGATGCAAATGTTCTTGTCAATGCCTCCTTGTGCTAGAATGCTGTGCTTACTTTGTTATACTTGACTACTGAAGAAATGTGCTCCTTTGGTCTTCCAGGCCTGACATAGAGTAGTAAATGTCTCCATACCTGCCCAATTACACATTCTTTATGCATCTTTTTCCAGATATTCCCTTTTATTTTTCTTCATCTCATTTATCTGCTCTCCATAGTCAATCAATATTTCCTAAAGGTCAGTTGTCTGTTATGTGTCTTTCTGAATAGTCTGCCCATCTCCATTAAACCAATGATTAAGTGTTGTTTTTTTCTCTTTGCAAGATTCATCCAACATGCCTTATTGAATGTGAGACTTTCTTAATTGATATATCTCACACAAAGTACAAACTTGGTATGATGCAGCTAGGCCATGTCTTTTATTTCTTATTGTGTTATCCAACACTGTACTATCTCTTCGGGGAGATTTCAGATTTATCTGATTAAGTTTACTTTTATGAACTCTAGATTTTGCCTGCATAATTATTCATGTAGTACCCTTTCCTTAATACTACTGTAATTGGTGTTACTACTTCCTTGTATTGCCTTCCACTCATTTGTGTCAACTAATTGTTCCAATCCAACCTGCAATTTAAACTTCCTAAGACATAACTTAAGTGGTAACTAGAATGTAGATTTCATGCAAGACAGGATTATACTGAATTAATTTGCTTATATATCCCTATTGTCAAGACACTACATTATGTCCAATGGGTACTTAATAACTACTTAGTAGTGAATAAAAGAAACATCTGACTCTTCTTGGCAAACATCTTTTATGACATCTCAAAGCATTAAGAATGTCTTTCTTGTACATTCCTTCACCTTTCTGTCAAGGATTGGCCTCAAAGCTGAATTTTTAACCTATTTCCTTATTTTGTCTTTCCACATAAGCTTAATTACTACAAAATCAACAGTAAGTAAGATTACAGTTATGCTTTTTCAGAATGGAATTTTTGTTCTGGCTGTTTTGTACTTGTAAGTCATGTTTTCTGATTATGGTCATCCCAACCCTCTCTTTTCTCCCATCTCATGCCTATTACGGCCCACACCCAATACACACATTTTCTTACACATCCTTTTCCCACATTTATGTGGGAAACTGAAAAGGGTTGTTTTCTTTGTTTGTTTTGACATGCTGAGTTTAAATAAGCAAGACCACCTATGTGGCCATGAGCTTGGAATTAATTATTAGAAATTGGTGTGCTCACCAGTGGGTACACAACTAAAGATAATGATTCCCCCCAACCCTAGGAATCTATCAGTAGCCAATAGTTTAGCAAGGAGGAGTGAGGACCCCTGTGCTACACCTTCACTATGTCTTTTCAACTTTAATCCCTTTTAAATATATGTTATTCTCTATACCTTGCTGAAATAATTATTTTCTGAAGAACATAAAATTTTATTGGCTCCTTGTGCCAAACATTTTTCATCCCAATATTTTGCTCCCACTTCGACATTTCAATCCTGAATTCAATTCAAGGTCATGACCCCAGATAAAATGAGACTTGGATATTAATGAAATACTTGATAAGACATTCTCTCAGTTATTTATAATTCTTATTTTTACTTTTACAGTAGTTTCATAAATGGTGAGAAAACTCTTATACATTGTTCTTGAAAACTGAAAATCAGCACATATAGCATTTTTTCCTACCAGATAAAAGAACCAATGTTCTGTTTGGAGATAGGGAATGTGTTATTATTGAAATGCAACATTTGATTAGACAATTGTAATGTATTTACCTTCCATGACTCAAACAAAACGTGTATATACTTGCCATTTATATATCTAGTGGAAGAATATACTTATTGACTGGATTTTTGAATGCTTCCTTTCAGGTGAACTATTGTTGACAAGTGGGATTTCCTGCTGCAGAATAAAGAGAATCAATAGTTAATAAATCAAAAACGTCCCTAAGGAGGAACTGATAGTGGTAGGAATTGGCAAAATAGGGCAGGTTACACCTTGCTGGGAAAGAAGAGAATGTAATGGAAATACATACAGTATCCTTTGGTTACCTGGAGAAAGAGATACATCTTATATGCATTGTGACCACAACCATAGAAGGCATTCTGGTTAGCTTTTGCTGTATATTCCAGCCACTTGTTTGTTTGCCAATCTATAATTTGAGCAAAGCCAAGTATGTCTTGCATGCACCTTCTTCTTGAAATAATTTGGAGCAGGTCAACTGTCACCGAAGGAACCACTCATTCACATGTCTTTCAATATACCTATTAATAACCTCCTATGGATACTTCTGAATCTGAGCCCATTTGCGCTCTTAGTTTTACTGTTTAATCTATCTCCTTCCTCTGTTTTTCTCCTCCTCTATGTATATTCTTTGATGTTTTCTATTTATTTTTCTTTCAGTTGACTTTCAAATATATAGAAAAGGAATTTCATATCTACCTGTCTCCAGGCTGTATCTATCTTGGTTGCTCAAAATGTTCTTTCTGAAGTTTCCCACCCATTTAGCAACAGTCTATTGAAGTTGAACAAATGATAGAAATTAATTTCTTCAATGATTAGAATACAGTATTGAAAAAGAATTAAACAAAGTGAGGTAATCTGGGATACTTTAGGGGCATTATGCTTACTGCAACAAGTCAAACACACAGCATCAACTGTGTGGTTTTGGTTATGGCAGGCCTTGGAATAGTCCAATTCATGTTGCTAGGAAGTGAAAGAATAATATCCAGTGGTATGTGGAGCAGAGAATGGGATTTCTTATTTATTGGATACCTGAATTTTAGTGTGGGATGATGGAATTTTCTAAAGATGGATAGTGATAATGTTGTAAACACTGGGAATGTACTTTATAAAATCAAAATGTACATTTAAAAAATGCTGAAGTAACTGATCTATTTGTGTATATTTTAACATTACAAAACAAGAAAAAATGAGGTAACAGACAACTCTTTGAAGGAATTTTATGAGAATAATTTTATCAGAAAACATAAAATAAGTTACATTGTTCATTAAAGCTTGTGTCCTTTGAGGACATTGAGAGTGTTGGAGAGGAGAGGTGGAAATAAAGGAGAGGAGAGGAGAGGAGAGGAGAGGAGAGGAGAGGAGAGGGGAGGGGAGGGAAGGGGAAGGGAGAGGGGAGGGGAGGGGAGAGGGGAGAGGGGAGGGGAGAGGGGAGAGGGGAGGGGAGAGGAGTGGAGAGGGGAGGGGAGGGGAGGAGAGAGGAGAGGAGAGGAGAGGAGAAGAATATGGCAGAGCTAGACTACAGAAATAGGTCTCCAGTTCTCCATGTTGCTTACCCATCCTGGTTCTTGGAGAGGGTACTGAACGTATATGTCAACTCTCTATAGATGAGCCAGAAAATCTGTCCAGCCCTTAAATCTTCCTGCTTAAATCTTAGAACAACTAAACTAGATGCTTGTTTGTGCCCTTTTACCCCTGAAGTTTGAGAAATTTAGATTTTTCACAAAACAGATTGTGTTTATACAGAGGAAATAGATGAAAATAATAGCTTTTCTACTTATATTGAAGCATTTTTCATTTGCTGTCTCTGTCTCCAAAGCATATCCAATCAGGAATAATTTTGTTTATTCCTCCCACTGTTTTGGGGGAAAACATGAAGAAAAGCTAAGCCAGATGGTATCTAGGAAGATTTACATTGCCATTTTCATTCCCTTTCCATTTGCATATTATATAAAACTGCCCATGCTTCCATCTGAGACATGATCATTAATTTAATGTTATGATCTAATGGCTCATGACATTAAATTATAACATGAGTCTATTATAACCAAATTACAGTATTATAAAGGAAAACTTCATTTGTAGATTGATTTCTACAACTTAAACAAATAATACTACTGACTAATTTTTCATGATTATGTTTTGGCCTTGATTTAGAGAGTTTCTCTTTCATAGCAATGTATTTTGTTAAACAAGATCTAGCTTATAATCAGTTTCTCAAAATTGTAGTTAAGAAAGGAGAAAGCGATTTATTTTGATTTGGGTTATATGAATGATGTGAGTGTTTATAATATAAATATCATTTTGGTTGGGAACAAAGTAAAATTGAACCTGAAGGAAAATCATAAGATAATTGCTATCCACATTTGATTGATAGTTAGTGGGTTATCAATAAAGACCTAAGCATATTTGTGTCCTGAGAGATTGCATCTATAACTCACAGTGTTCACTATTCTTACATATATGGGGGTCAGATAATACTTTGGTCATCTTTAGGTGATTAAAAGAAGATAGCAGGTTTGTGTCTGTCATTTCAGTTATTTGAACTCTATTGCAAAAAGTTGTTTTCTAACATAAAAATATTGTTTGTTCTTAATGAAATTAAGAGAGAAAATAATTAGTTGACTTTATGGAGAGACAAACATGTGTAGGTAGGGTGGGAGCAGACAAAGAGAAAATGAAAGAAAAAATTAAAATCACATACTGTCTTGCCCAATGGAATCAGATAAACCTAGGCAGAGAGGAGTAATTTGACCTTCTAAAACAAAAGATAAAGAAATAAGATAGAAAAGTCTGCTGTTTTCCCAAATGTGACATCCAGAGTCTGACCCAAACTTATAGCAACATTTCAGCTCACGAAGATTTAGACAACTGACCTGTCTTATGAGAACTTCAAAATGACCTTAGGTGATGGTATAGAAATGGAAATTCAATAGTACATGCACCAGTGATTACAATAATATTGCATCTGGAAGGGAAATGAGCCCTCTAGAAGAGAAGCTGGTTTGAAAATCATTTAGAAGATGTCTTCAAGTATATTCTCCTTTTCTTCTTTTTACAAAACTAGAAAACCACCAAAAACAATCAAGAGTTTAGAAAATTAACAAAAACTAATTATAAATTCAAGAAGAGGGTTCTTGAAGAGATAGAGGAAGAGTAAAAAGGATGGGAAGAAGGTGGAATAGGGAGTTGTTAGCCTTACACAGTGTATCTTATTGAAAAATTCCTTTGCTATAGATTACCTCATTGGAAGTGCTAAAGTCTTATGATGTGATATTTTTGCTTATTATATAGCATTAAAAATAAAAACAACTGGCTGGGCAGCAGTGGCACACACCTTTAATCCCTGCACTTGGGAGACAGAGCCAGGCAGATCTCTGTGAGTTCGAGGCCAGCCTGGTCTACAGAGCAAGATCCAGAACAGGCACCAAAACTACACAGAGAAACTCTGTCTCAAAAAACAAAAATAAATAAATAAATAAATAAATGAATAAATAAAACAACTATATTCAAACTCATTAAGTATAATGTATTCTAGTACCCATAAAGCGTAGTAAATTATATCCTTTAAAATGTAATACTAACATTGGGTAACAAAACTTTTTTCTTTTTTTTCATTTTTCTTTATTAAGAAATTTTCTATTCACTCCACAGACCTCTCTCTTCCCTCCTCCCACCCCCAGCTCTCTTTCCCAAGCCACCCCACATTCCCCAAATCGAGGTCTCCCATGGGGAGTCAGCAGAGCCCAGCACACTGAGCCTAGGCAAGTCCAAGCCCCTTCCCACAGTACCAAGATTGTTCAAGGTGTCACACCACAGGCACCAGATTCCAGAAGCCTGCCCATAGACCAGGAACAGATCCTGATCCCCCTGTCTGGGTGCCCCCCAAACAGTTCAAGCTAAACAACCATCTTCCCTATCCAGAGGGCCTAGTCCAGTCCCATGGGGGCTCCACAGCCACCAGTCCACAGTTCATGGGCTTCCACTAGTGTGGCCAGTCATCTCTGCACGTCCTCCCATCACGATCTCAATGTCCCTCGCCTGCAGTATCTCTCTTCTCTCTCATCAATTGGATTCCTGGAGCTCAGCCTTTTGAATCAAGGGGTATTCTCTGGTCCTTCTTCTCGAAAGCACTTAGTCCATCTGTAATTAAAAGATAGTCTCCAGTAAAATACATGCTTTAATTGCTTATATAGGTATGTAGGGTGGGGAAGGGAGTAGATCATTTCTTGAATTAAATAGCAGGTTTGTCACCAATAACATTAGTAATGCAAAGCAATCACCAAACGTGTAAATATTTTTGAAAAAATAAACAATTACAGACATGCCATTATCCTATTCTATAGTGTGTTATATGTTTTACAGTTGTGAAAGATTCAGTGAATAACCCCATTTCTTCCCTCATTTCTACAATCACAATTCTAGCATTACTTCCTCATCAACAGAATGAGTTTTCCAACCCCTGGCCTTGGGCCTTGATCATGTGTTCTGCTTTTGTACATGACAAGTGAGTAAGCAGAAGTGACAGTTTGCTACTTTTAAGGTAAAAGAGACCTTCCCGTTCTTGATTGGACTTTTGGCATGTGAATGAGAAGAATGTACCCATTGAGGCTGCTCTCAGGGGAGGGTGAGAGATATGTACAGCAAATCTGCAGTAGATGTGCATATTTGGGAGAAATATCTGAAGTCATTCAGTCTCATTCCACATTATGTTGACAACAGTAAGTTGAAGCAGAAAATGAATTATCAACTATTGCCTTTGTCTTAAAAATCTGAAGCTCATATTTAATTTTTAGTTTTCACCATCATATATATACACTTTAAAATAATCAGATGTTCCTTCAGTGATATTACTTTCTGTTTGTACATTTAAACACATGTTAATTTCTGTTAGATTATTTGTAGCATATTACTTACCAACAAACTTGAATTGATACACACAAATCTGGACTTAGCTATTTATACCTTACATCACAGTAGTGCATGAGAATGTGCTGCATTTAACGCCTCATATATTGCCAGAAGCAACTGACTGGTACTTGGATTTTGTGAAAGATATGAAAATAGTGAATACTGACACATTGCCTAACCTTAATGATGCTGTGGAATCACAATAATTGACCTTGTAGTTTGTCTTCATAGTGACAAGTATATGAGAAATTCCTTTTCAATATTCATTATACTAGAAATGATATTCAAATTGGTATGCATTGATTATAATTATTTTTGAAAAAATCATTAAAATTAATGCATAGATCCAGTTAGTTAAATAGTTACAAAGTAATAGTATTCAAAGCAAGAATATTGTGAACAGATTTTTAAGACAGTACATTTCACATGCTTTTTGAATAATTTGATTATTCAGAATTTTCTCCTTTTTGGTTCCTGAATATAAGTCACACTGTCTATGTAAAAATAGATGTTGGCTGAAGACAGCCAAGCAGTAGATCAATAAAACATGGCATATCACCTTGCAGTTAAGACAAAGCACCTCCTCAAGTAGTAAGGCTGGGCAAGGTGACCTGGTATGGGGAGTATGGTCCCTCAAACCAGTAAGATGGTCAGAGACAGCTCCTGCTCCTACTGTTGAGAGTCCCAGAAGAAAAAGACTAAGCTACACAACTATCACACATATGTAGAGGGCCTAAGTTGGTTCCATTCAGGCTCATTTGTCATCAGATCTGCTTCTGTGAGCTGCTATAAGCCCAGGTTATTTGATCCTGTGGGATTTCTTTTGATGTCCTTGACCCCTCTGGTTCCCATAATCCTTCCTCCCCCCTCCTCAGCAGGATTCCCTGAGCTTGACCTAATGTTTGACTGCATCAGTTTCTACCAGTTGCTTGATGAAACCTCTCTGATGACAATTGGGCTAGGCACTAATCTGTGAATATAGCAGAATATTATTAGGCATCATTTCATTGACATATTTTTTTTTCTTCAGTCATATTTGGTTCTATCCTAGGTCTCTGGGCCATACAGTCTCAGAAACACATTTAAGTTTATATTATTTATCAGTTGATTTATATATATAACAGACAATGAAAAGTTAATTTTAAAGTTAATTTAGAAGTACACTTTTATGTTTTTGTGGGTGAGCCTCTTAGAGTGTTTAGCCAGTCTTAGTTCAGTGTGTTCTAGCTGTACCTAATGCCTGCATGCAGATTCATCTTCAGTCTACATTACAGATTTAGTAAGAATCATGCAAATAAAGACAGGAGCCCATCAGAGTGTGGTCTTCTGTGGCAAACAAAGGAGCACATTCAAGCCCTCTGCTTTTGTAATATTTGTTTATATAGTGTAACCAATGCAAGCCAAAACCAAATCTGAGAGGTAAAGAAATACTCTCTTCCTGTATAAAGACAAGGCAGGCATGTAAGTGTGTAGTATTTTCAGAAGGGTGAAATAATCAAGGCCAGAAATTTAATCTACTCTCTACTCTATCAGTGATAATTTCAGTGAATTATTTGAAATAGAATGCTAATAAGTAACTATTACTTAGCTATTGTAAGGATCTCTCTAATTATGATTGCATTGCCTTAGAACTTCTAGAAACAAAAGTGAAATCCGTTTCTGATTATGATTGCAGTGTCTACCCTAAACTCTTAAGTTAGACTGCAGCCTAGAAGCATCCATTAAAATAAAACGAATGATTTCCTCCTTAGAGAGTTAGTATATTAAATATGCAGCATCTGATGGTGTAGGTAATAAGACAATCCATTTTATTCAATTTAAGAATGCAAATGTTTATGTATTAATTTTCAATTAAGAGTTCTAAATTTATTATCTGCTTGGCAGCCCTTCCATGCAATACTCACTCCATCTAATTATGTTGGCTTTTGACCTAAATTTGCAAGAAACACATAAACCATAAGAGCCTTATAATAGTATTTTTACAGCCTGTTGCTGTCATATGGTTAAGAAAATGCAAATACTCCATTTGCTTTTTTTTCCAGTTGTTTTATGACTGGCACAAATGTGTAATAAAAGTTATTTCAAGTGATACAAGTATAAAAACCTTCAAAATAACTTCAAAAGGAAACTATAGAAAAAGAGCCAACAAAACACAAACAGTAAACAAAGCATTTTTTTCAGTATTTCACAGGAAGGGTGTTATCTAAAAATGACAGAGATTGTAGAAGCACATTACATTATGGGTCATGAGTGTGAAGGTCAAGGAGTGAAGTCTCCCTCAATGAAGAACTATTAAGTGCTTGGCAGGGCATTATTGTAAAAAGAATCCACCTGAAAGGAAACAAGAAGCACTAACATTAAAAAGTTTATGGATAAACTAACCTAAGGCAAAATAAGACACTTCTATAAAGCTGTGCGGTGCACTTCCTTATATGTGAGCCTGGAGTATTAAATTAGGTCCTGTTGTGTGTCCATTGACAACTAATTTAAGAAAAATCTTCACATCAACTATCATACTATGTTGTTTATCACCTATCTCAATAGTAAGTTAATATTGTGAATTAATTACTTCTTAAAATATATTTTTGTTCAGGTGTCACTTCTGAAACTTTTAAGATTAAATTTTGACTTAATTTATTGTAATACAACTTTTTGCTATGATGACATTTGTTTATTTTGTACTCACTTGTGTCTTGGTATTACTTTACATAAAACTATAAATTTCTATGGAGAACAGCCTGGAAGCTCCCTTAAGAGTGAGGAAACCAAGAACATTTATAGTAGTAGATCAATCCCAAGCAGAGTGAGTGTGCACAAGGCTATCTTTATTCCTGTAATCCAGAAAATTACTGTGCTTCCTGTCCCTTCATAAGACTAGCCTCTTTTTAATTGATTCCAAATTAGAGACATTTATAGTGACCTTGAATAGATGCTTTCATGTTAGAATATTGAGGCATAAATTGTCATCTATACAAATATTGGCTAATTTTAATAATCCAATATGATTTATTTATGAACCATTGTACTACACTGTCAAGAGACTGAAATTAATAGAACAATTAACACAGTTCACATAATATAGCCATGTCCACCCTATAGTCTGGATAAACCATGTCAACTGTTTGCTTTCAGGGCATCTGTACAATCACATTTTCAAATTTCCTTTCTTTATACTGAACACTTGTACTTCCATTACCATGGTACTGTAGTAACTGACCCCTGGTATTCTTGCCCTAGTCCAAGAGATTATTTACTGCTCATGTGTAATGATATCATCACAAGGAATAGATGTCACAAAAAATTAGACTACTTTTATATTCTACAGTGTTTATATTCTATATTGTTACATATAGGCTTTTTAAATTATCACTTCAATATCTTTGTACATAGGCAAATATGGCATTTCATTTGCTGTATTGGAAGTTGTAAATACAAGCGTTGCCTAAGAGAAAATTATCCCCAAAGCATTCTTAACAAAAAAACTAGTTTACCCCACTGATGCCCAAGGACATAGAAGTGAATGTTCTAGACTGTCCTCCATCTATACCTTCATTAACCACCATTGAATAACCCTTTTCCAGGCCTCTATCAGCAGTAAGTTTCTTGCCAACAGTTGCTAAACACACAGAGAAATTATCCCTGAGAAACCTGGCATGTGTATTTTTAAGATCACTAAAATTCTGTGTAAGGGAAAATATGTAAAGCAAGACCCTGGTTAATCTCAGACATAAATTTAGCTGCTATTTCTATGCAAATGTTGTTCATGAATATCATGTTGCCAACATGGTGACCTAAGTTTTGAGAAGTGTCAGAAAAATAGAAGAGCCTTGAAAGTGAGAGGAAAGCAGGAAATCAGTAGTCAGGAGCCTAAAACTAGACATTTTGCAATTGTCTTTCTATCTTCCCCATCATTAGGGAAGAAATAGGTTTCCTTAGAAATTGAAATACCTTCTAACCTAAATATTTCCTTTTATTACCTTCTTTAGAAATATTCAGTCCTTCAAGATATTTATTAAGTATCTCATACATAACACAGAGCCAGGTGTTATGATTCTAAAGAAAGAGAGTGATCTTGTAATTCTTCAGATCTCCAATTGAATAACTTGAAGTTAAACCAATTTGGGAAGAACATTATGCCTTTGAGACTATAGGTCTCTTGATTAGAAAGTATTAAACATTTTCAGTAACTAAACAGATTAAAGCGAATTCAAGGGTGGCTCTTACCAGTAAATTTGGATTAGTCTGGCAAATTTAAGAGCTTAAATGGAACTTTTTAATAATTAAAAGAAGGAGAAAATGATAATTGCACCATTTCTAGAATCTATATTTACCACTAACACCTCGTAATCACTTCCCAGGTATATTTAGTGCTCAGGGTTTTATAATGCAAGAAAACCTTTGCATAAATCCGGTAAATTTCCTCTTTCAAGGAGCTCTTTAATTTTGTATTTTGTTAACACACTGAAAGCCTGCATGAACTGCAGCAGTAAAAGTCAGATTTTTTTTTCTTGAATGACATCTGGTTTTACCATCCATTCATTTGAAACTTTACAACTATTTATTATTCTAAATAAGCTTTATTGACAGTTAATTTCTATTTTTAAAATGATGTATTTGTCTCTTGGTGGTAAGAATTTTCTTAGATTTCACCCATTGGTAGATACTTCTTGGCTACATTTCTCACCATGTAAACTGTTACTGCTGATCATCTCCATAAGACTTTTTGGTTTCTATGAAGCAATTTGCTTGCTATCAATGAGGTGCACTGACCATGGCACAAAGGCATTTTCCTTACTCTGTTGTGTTTTTTCATTGTGTTGTTGTTGATTAAGACCATTAATCATCCTGCTACTATTGTTTCCTGTTCAACTGAATGAGTGTATGATGTCTATTTAGCAAGGTATTGTGCTCTTCAAAGGAAATAATTGAAGTCTACTGAGTTGTTTTTCTATGGTAGTTTAACCTTAAGGGGCACACATACAGATTTGAGTATCTTACTGTCTCTACCTTCATTTTAATAATATATTTTGTATAACAACCACTTTTATATACTTAATTACCTGTCAATATGTAAATACTAACCTATTTCTTCTTAGGCAATTCCATTTCCTCATTTATTAGAGTCTCTCTTGGTCACAAACAGGAACATTAAAAAAAAATAAACAACAGTTTTCCAACATAACAAAAAAGAAAGCAAAAACATAGTGTATCATATCTTGGACCAGACCCACATCCTTCTGATCTGTATTTGTAAATCATCTGTCATCAGAGTATCATCTATTAGAAATAAAATGAACCTATGGAGATATTGTTAGTGTTATTTGTAAGGATGTTCTTAAAATATACTCCTTATTTATGTCATCTTCACCTTTACATATTCTGTTCCTTCAAGGTCAATCTCCAATTCCTTTTCCATGGAATATTCTGCCTTGGTTTCAGCCAACATTGGTCTCTTTCTCTCACTCTTTATTTTGTACAGCTGAATTAGAAAAACCAGAAGGCAGACAACCAGAAAAATATATTAACTTAAGAATCTCAGTAGTATGGTGGTGCATGCCTTTAATCCCAGCACTCAGGAAACAAAGGCAGGTTGGGCTCTATTTAGTTCAAGGCCAGCTTTGTTTACATAGTGGATTCCAAGACAGCTAAGGCAATGGGTATGAGGAGAGGGAGAAAAAGGGAGACTGAAGGATAGAGGAAAAGATGGAGGGAGTGAGAGAGAAAGAGAGTGAGAGCACACGAGAGAGCGAGAGAGCGAGAGAGCGAGAGAGCGAGAGAGCGAGAGAGAGAGAGAGAGAGAGAGAGAGAGAATAAACTATTCCAAGGCATATGGCTCAGTTCTACAAGTTGACTAGCCAGGTATCATAAATTATTAATGATTCTCTAACTATATATAACATTAAACATGTCCTTCTGAACCTTTTCCACTTCTCAATACCATGCACAATATTTTTCACAACATCCTCATTATTTCTTTCACAGCAACTTCTTGAATAGATAATCTATAAGTATATATACATATATATATATGTATGTATATATATATATATATATATATATATATATATATATATAGAGAGAGAGAGAGAGAGAGAGAGAGAGAGAGAGAGAGACTCTACTGTTGTTCACATCTAGAGGCTCCCACATGTAAAGCAAGTGCTCTAATGCTGGTCTATACATTTTCTCTATATTGCCTTTTGCATTTATTTTCTCCAAAGAACACTACTGTGGTTAAGAACAACCATCCATGTTCTTCTCTCAGTGTTCTATGACACTGCTTGGCACATAAGATTTCCCTGCAGGTCTTGTGGATGCTCTCACATCTATCATTATGAGAAAACTGAGGTTCAGACAGATTCAGTCCCTTGACTAAGATTCCATGGCCTGCATATTGTCAATCATCATTAAGCTTTCAGCATCTGGATGAAGTTTTCTTAATTTACACTGTAGTAACCTCTCTTAAATGTGAATGTCCATAATATGCTAATATGCTAAGTAGACTATTTCATTCCAATAATAAAGTAAAAGTTAAATTACTTCATAGACTTCTTTGTGCAAGCCATAGAGTCACTTACTAAAATATATCAATTTTTTGTTGTTTCTTGGGTATTTTAACTGTATATATTTTCTTTCAGTAATATATATTTTCCACTTCATCACTATTATGTTATGTTAGTTGTAAGTAAAGAATAATTGAGAACAAACTGACAAATTGAACTAAGCCACAAACAAAGAAGAAAGTAAATACTTTTGTGAATAGCTTTTTTTTTCAGACCTTGAAACTTTGTGAGTATCTGTCTTTATTAACTTTGCTTTCTGCTGATGGTTTTTCTCATTTTATTATAGCTTGTAGCACTGTAAATTAATTTAACATGAAAGAATAAAAATGTTGCTTTTCAAATATTTCTCATTAAATTATGGAAAAATATTATAATAAATAAAAGAAAGGAATGCCTCCAGTACAGCTTCTGTTTACTCAATTATTATGGTACCAAGTGTGAATTATTATACAGTTAACTCAAAGGCAAGATTATTGCCATTATATTATAATGTACATGAGTTGCTATCTTTAAAAGAAATATATGGCACAGGTCCTTTGAAAGTTATTTTTTTTCTTATGCATCATTTAAATATAAGCTGAACTCAAGTTTTAGGGTTGTCTTTTTATTTTAGCTTTTTCCTCTAATGACTGACCCAGCACTATATTAAAAACTGGAAAATAAATGCTTGCCAAATATTTTATTCAAAAGAATAATTAGATGGAAGTACCTCTGAAACTTTGGAAGGAATCTACTTCTAATTATCAAAAAACACTACTCAATATTATCTCAATGGCTATGCCCTCTCTTCTATATTTTTAATTGAAAACAGCCTCTACAAAGGAACTGAATAGTTTCTGTTTCATAGAACTTGGTAGAATGGAATGAGAAGTGGAGAAGGCATTCATTTATTTCCATCTCATTTTTTGCCCTACTCAGAAAGAGAGGGTTATGATGTATTTATTATGAACTGAAACACTTGCTCAAAATTGAAGAAAGAGAAGCAGTTGGAAGTCCCTCAACTAGATAGACTTGCTTCTACATGAAATCAACACATTGATGTTTACACATGTACAGAACAAGTGAGCTTTTAATAAGGCAAACATTTAAATAGAATAACTCTACCAGTAAGTAAGTTAATAAAGACCAGAGTCACCTGCAAGGTGGGATGGAATAACTTAGTGGTAAGTCACTTGCCTCAGAAGGATGAGGTCCTGGGTTCTAAGGTCAGTGCCACAAACAAACACAAATTTAGAATATTATTTTAATTTGCCATTTTTGCATGATGAAATTTTAGTTATTTATTATCTTTATTTAC